>NC_092365.1:11206864-11506864 GCF_030848805.1 Temnothorax longispinosus | reverse complement strand
TGCTTCTCCATAATTGCAGTACATACATCAATGATTCAGGGAAACTCCGATTTTATATAGAAAACGAGAAAAAATTACGGAATTACAGATTTTCTTACCTACTTTTATCCTAATATGGTGCCTCGAGTTACAGCGATCGCTGTCAACTCATCACAAAATGTGCTTTATATAAAAAATATACCATTGATACGAACGTGAAAACAAGTTTCCCTGAATTGTACAACAAGAAAAATATCGAAAAATCCTCCAAATCGGGATTAGAATAAGTCTGATATAAAAGTACAGTGTATGATTCGTGCGTATGCATGCGTGCAATATAGGTGCTATCCTTGTCTATATCCTTGTCTGTACAAGGACAGATATAGGTCGATAACATAGAAAATGGTAATTTTGTCAATTATACAGACAACTCCAGTATCATATATCTTAAGGTGATCCTAAAGCCGTGATCCTAACCGGTTTTTTTCTTAGCACTAATTTTTTAATTGGCTTTATAGAAATGCAAAATTCTTGTCTAGAATTAAAGTACGCATCAAAATCTAGGTCATGGTGGTCGAATTTATATCGGAAACAAAAAAAGATTAATATTTTTTGTTATACGTGACGACCACCACATATAAATTCGACCACCATGACCTAGATTTTGATGCGTACTTTAATTCTAGACAAGAATTTTGCATTTCTATAAAGCCAATTAAAAGATTAGTGCTAAGAAAAAAACCGGTTAGGATCACGGCTTTAGGATCGCCTTAATAGGATAATACCCTTATTTTTTGTCTACATCGTTTCGTTACTATTGAGTCTAGGGTCCCGGAGCACCTTATTTACCTATTCATATATCAAGTAAACACTAGCTTTTTTTAAATCAAAACGCCAAAGATTGCTTAAACAAAACTAGGTACATAAGTTTTATCTCAAAAATCATAAATAGAAAATAAGTTGTTAGACTTAAACAAAAGGGAATTTTTATATAGCCGGAAAAATCATGATTTTGCTCGAGACTCCCAGACTCGAGCGTAGTAATCTAGGGTTAAAATCTATCTCGCTTCCTCATAAAAAATAATTTCACTTCTTGCAGACTGTACTACCAACTGATGACGATCTCTTTTATTTAACTTAAATATCTTATAGCGAATTCAGGCGCTTGCACTAGTGCACACTGAGTGCGCACTAAGGATTGTTCTTTTAATTCTTATATTTACAGATCATCTTAAATACTTCTTGAAATACTTCTTAGCCAATAAAATGCGATCTGTCTATATATAGATTGTTTTATTGGCTAAAAAGTATTTAAAGTATTTAAACGTGTATTTAAGCGATCTTAAATATAAGAATAGATTATAAACAAGCTTTAGTGCGCACTCAGTGTGCACTAATGCAAGCGTCCGAATTTGCTATTAATATCAAACTATTAAGGTAGCAGTGTGGTTCAGTAGAAAAGCGCACTCGTAACTGCGAAAAATCAGGTTTGAGTTCAACTGATCACAAGAATTTTTATGTTTTAAACTGTCCCGCACGAGAAGTTAACGAAGGAACTTTCGTGCAGAGAAACTGGGCTCCGTCTTTCAACAGAGACATTTAAGGCTTAAGCCATTGGTCCATACGTAGCAACTGGCAATGTGTACCTCCCCCCCATTTAAACTAGGATGCTATATAGGCTAATCATCTGCACATCTAAACTTAAAATAATTAAAAAGTAAAAACAGAATGCTCTTTGTGCCATCTCTATATTTTTAGATAAAAAGAAGATGAGAGACTTAAGAAGAAAAAGATAAAACTATTCTGAAGAAATTTCAAGAAATATTCTTATTGATGTTTACGTATTTCAAACTTTGCATCGTAATATCTTCGCTCGTAGGACACGTAGACGAAAAATAAAAACACTTTTATAATTTATAAAAAAAACAATTAAGCTTTCATTTTACCCGGCTATAATTGGCAAATAATCATCGTGACGATTCGACCATTGGTTTTGGTCCTTTATTCGTCAAGACGTGCCTCATCAGTGGTCGAATTGGTACGACGCCCTACACGGAATGAGGAAGGTTCCAGATTTGAACCCTGGCTGAGGTAATATTTTTTGGTAATAAATTTAATAATTTAATTTAATTTAAAGTATTTAAAAAATGAGATGCTTATATATGGAGCATTCCACGCCAATTTACGAGAGGTCAAACCTCGGCCTTTTTATTTTTGATAGCGGCTCGTTTCTTAACAGGTCTTTATAAGTACTAAACCCATGTAAGAGCGTTTCTATAATAAATGTAGCGTTTCCGAAATAGATCCCGCGCAAAATGAGGACTGCAAGATTTTCAATGATTTTTTTCGCCTATTAGACAACGTCTAAGAAAAAAATTCATTGAACATAAAATACGATATTTTGATCATATTTAAAAAAAAAATTACTATATTTAATAAAATTTTTATATTAATATTGTTAAACAAATAGAGTAAAGAAAACACAAAAAAATTTGAATATCTTAAAAATCCCATTTTCTATTATTTTGAAATTTATAAGGAATATTCTGGGGAGTATTAGAAAAATTTTAAGACCGATCCGAAGTTGCGCAGAAAATTTGGGAATTTTTTATAGATTTTTTTGTAAGGCAGACAGAGGTACCGTGGCTTCGCACGGACTTGCGCGCGACCTCGAGCAGATTCGAGCTTCAACACAGTATAACCAGTAAATCAACTTGACTAATTATTCTGCTTTGCGCCAATCTATACTGCTCATCAACATGTTGGGTAACCGTCATTTCGGTTTCCGGAAAAAATCTCTCCCGGAAAAAATCTCTCCAAAAAAATATCTCCATTTAAAAATCAAAAAGTATTTTTAGTTTTAACCATACACACACACACACACACACACACACGTTGGGCGCGCCAATCAGATGATTTTAGTAATGCAAAGTCGGTGTGACGCCACAGTGAATTTTCGTACGTTTCAGGTCAAATAATGGAAAACTCTGTGAAATCAGTGACGTGAAGAGACGCTAAGTGATTTTGTACGTGTATTTATACCTATAGGCCCTTCTTAGTAAGAATGAGAATAAAACCGGGACCATAGCGCGCCCAACAACATGTCGATGCACAGTACGGATCGGCGCAAAGCAGAACAATTAGTTACGTTGACTTACTGGTTATATTGTGTTGAAGCTCGAGTCCGCTCGAGACCGCGCGCAAGTTCGTGCGAAGCCACGGTACCTCTGTCTGCCTTACAAAAAAATTTATAAGAAATTTCCAAATTTTCTGCGCAACTTCGAACCGGTCTTAAAATTTTTCTAATACTCGCTAGAATATTCCTTATAAATTTCAAAATAATAGAAAATGGGGTTTTTAAGATATTCAAATTTTTTTGTGTTTTTTTACTCTATTTGTTTAACAATATTAATATAAAAATTTTATTAAATATAGTAATTTTTTTAAAAAATATGATCAAAATATTGTATTTTATGTTCAATGAATTTGGACTTGGTTAGTGGAGCGAGTGTGTTGTGCATGCGTGTGAGAGTTGCGGATGAATTAGGCGAGAGTTTAGAGGGAAATTGGATACGAGGTAGGCGATAAACCGAGAGAAAGGTAGGAAGAAGAGCTTAAATTTAGGATAGGATAATAGATGCAGCAGGGAAGTATTAATTTGTGAAGGAAAAGAGCGCTAAATATTTTAGAGAGAGAAGAGGTTAGGTGAGAGAAAGCGGGAGAAAATCGCGGTGCGTTCCAAAAGGGAGCGAGATTTGCGCCACGCATAGAGTAGGTAGCGACACTAGACACTAGACGGAACGGTCTAGGCATAGAAGTAGCGGCAGAGAGAAACCTGAGAGCGGCCACCGGGATCATTCCGTTCCAGCGGACGTATACTGACGCGCCGCCTGAGAAAGTGGACGTCAACTACGTCGTTACGCTCGGTAACGGTACACACATGGTTCGTGTCCGTGCTATGGTTCGTGTCCGAACTACTCAGATGGAGGGGATATGCCAGTCGGCTGACTCGGCACTCGGCAAGCTTCGAGCGGGGAGAGAAGGGCAGACATACGATCTGCTGTCTCCTTCTCGCTTGAGCTGTGACGTAGCTGCTTAGCACGCGCCGGCTATGCCACGATGCCATGCATTTCGGGTATCGCTCCTCGCAGATCTCCTCGCGTCTCGTCGAATGCCGAGTCTCGCGTTGGCAAATCGACGATGCGCTATACGTTACACATTTACGTTTATATTTACAAATTTTAATTTTTATATTTATAAATAAATATTATATATATATATATATATATATATATAAATATATATATTTGAAATTTATAAATACAAAGATTGCAAATATAATTAATTAAAAAAATGAAGAAAGAAAATGGGCGAAAAATAATTTTTTGGAATGTAGCAGGTATAGAGAGGCAGGACAAAGATTGTTGGAATTACATAGTAGGTTTCGATTTTATAGGACTATGTGAAATATGGTTAGAGGAAAAGGGATGGGATAGAATTAAGGGTAGATTGCCAGAAACGCACATTTGGAAAAACATTAACGCTGTAAAGGAAAAAAGGAAGGATAGGGCGAAGGGAGGATTACTAATAGGTATTAGAAAAGGCTGGATGGCGGAAGTGGAGAATTATGAATGTACAATGATTACAGAAAGAATTGCGCGAACGAGAATAGCAAAAGAGGAAAAAGAGCTAAATATTTTTACAGTATACAATGTAGGAGCAAAGAAAGACGTTGAAGAGATAATGGCAAAAATAACGGAGCAATGCGAAGGATGCGAAGGAGAAGATATTATTATAGGAGGTGATTTTAATATTAGAATGGGAAACTTAGAAGGTGGTAGGGAGGAGGAGTATGACTTTGAAAAGGAGAGTAAAAATAAAGTTATAGGAAATGGCGGCGGAAGTTTTGTGGATATGATAAATGAAAAATGATAGTATTTTTTGAACGGATGTACAGAGGGGGATTGGGATGGGGAATATACGTATGTGGGTGCGAGAGGGTGCTCGGTAATTAATTATGCAATTGTAAACGATAGTGCGCAAGAGCGAGTGTTGGAATTTAGAATAGGGGACAGGGTGGACTCGGATCATTTGCCTCTGACCTTGTTACTGGAGGAAAAGGGAAATACGAGACAAATGGAGGGGTGTACTGAAGAGGAAGAAGAGGAACGGAATATGTCAAAGAAGATCATAGTTTGGAACGAAGAGGCAAGGCAATTATACAGGAAGAGGACGGAGGTATGGAATGAAACCGAGGACCAGGAAATGGAGTCGGTGGATAGGAAATGGGAGAAATTAAAAAACGGAATCCTTGGAGCCTTAGTGTATAAGGATATTAAGGTAAAGAAGAGAAGGAAAATAGGGCACAAAGATTGGTGGGATAGGAGTTGTACCAGAAAGAAGAGGGAGGTGAAAAGGAAGTACAGAAGGTGGAGATGTAGAAAGGGAAGTAAGGAAGACTATTTGGAAGAAAAGAAATGCCTGAAGGGGTGGTTAGAGAGCAAAAGGATGGAGAAGAGAATGAGGGAAGAAGAGGAATTAAGAAAACTGAAGGACGAAAAGAAAGGAACTATATAAACAGTCGAAGAAAGAAGAAAGAATGGAAAGAGAATAATATTCCGAAAGAGAACTGGAGAAGTTACTTCATGGAGTTGTTAGGTGGGACCGAGATGGAAGTAAGGAAAGAGGCGTTGGAGGTGCGTGACATGGGAACAGAAGAAATAAATAAGGAACAGGTTCAAGATACAGAAAGGGAGTTGCAAGAAGAGGAGATAGTGAGGGCAGTCAGGCACATGAAGTTAGGCAAAGCTGCAGGTGTCGATGGAATTCCAATGGAAGCATGGCGGTATGGTGGCGCAACAGTAAAAAGAGGTCTAACTGATCTGTTGAAGCTCATTTGAAAGGAAGGTAAAATTCCGACTGAATGGCGAACAAGTTGTCCCCTTATATAAAAGGGGGAATAAAGAGAGAACAGACAACTATCGAGGGATCTCTCTGCTGTGCACTGCATACAAGTTATATGCGGAAATACTAAAGAACAGATTAGAGGAAACAATGGAGAAGAAAGGAATAATACCTGACAGCCAAGCCGGCTTTAGGAAAGGGAGGTCTACGATTTATCTTGAACCATGTAGTGCAAAGGGAGAGGGAGAAAGGTATGGCAATTGGGAAAGACAAGATTTTCGCAATATTTGTGGATCTAAAGGCAGCATTTGACAACGTAGACAGAGGAATTCTATGGAAGATAATAGAAGAGGAAGAGGTGGAACGCAGTTTAATAAACAAGATAAAAGAAATTTACAAAGAGACGGAGGTGACAATAAGGACAAAGGATGGGTTCACAAGGTGCTTCAAGACGAAGAAAGATGTAAGGCAGGGCTGTGTGATGAGACCCGCCCTGTTCAATTTATACATTGCGGACATTGATAAAGCTTTAGAAAACCGTGGCATAGGAGGGGTAGAGCTAGGAGGAGTGAGAGTGTGGTCATTAGCATACGCGGATGATATGGTTTTGGTAGCGAAAAATAGAGAGGCTTTACTAGATATGATGAGCATGTTAAAAAGATTCTTAAACGATAGGAAGCTAGAATTAAATACAGAAAAAACTAAAGTGCTAGTATTTAATAGTAAAGGTAAAAAAGGCAGAATGACATGGAAATGGGACGAAAAAATAATAGAGGAAATAGATAGGTTTAAATACCTGGGTTTCACGTTTAATAAGAAAGGTAATTATGTCGATCATATAAAAGAGCTGAAAAGAAAAGGAAGGATCGTTGCAAATAGGGTCTGGGGCTTAGGAGAAAGATTATGTAAAGATGATTTCAGTAGGAGATGGACGCTTTTTAAATACCTAGTGAAAAGTGTGATGGAATACGGAGCAGAGATATGGGGGTGGAGTGAAAAAAAGGAGTTGGAAAAAGTCATGTTAGATTATGTAAGATGGATATTTAGACTAGATTTTTGCACACCGAGGTATGTAATACTAAGGGAACTAAGATTAGAGAAACTTAAAATCTGTTGGGGTATAAGAGCCATGAGGTTCGAGAAAAGAAGCAGAGGGAAAAAAGATGGAAGTTTAGTAAAGGCATGTTGGGATGAAAAGGACACAAGGGATAAAAAGAAAAAAAATTTATATAATTTGGAACGGGAAAGGTTTTATAATAGCAATGGTTGGAGCTCTGAAGTAATAAAAGAATTAAATAATGAAGGTAAAAATACTGAAGGCTTAGTAAGAATAAGGGAACAGGATATTCAAGGGCAAATAATAAACAGTAAAATAGTAGAGGCAAGGTATAATACAAGGTACAAAGATATAGAGGTGACAAACAAAACGCCGAGTTATTTATTAAAAGCGAACTTGGATAAAGTGAAAACAGGAGACGAGATTAGAGCGATGGTAAAATTAAGGTGCGGTAATTTTGAGGACGCAAATAAATACTGGCTTGACGAAGAAGATACGAAGTGTAGATTCTGTAAGTCAGGTAGGGACAATTTAGAGCATTATATAAGCGAGTGCAAGATCACAAGTATGTGGTTTGAGAATTTAGGTAGGAATAACGGAGAACGATTAGAGAATATATGCGATGACAAATTTAGAATAGAAAAAGGAAAGGTGCTAAATAGATTATGGAAAAGGAGAGAGGAATGCTACAAAAAAGATAACGATTGTAAATAATGTAAATCATAATGTATTGCGGCTTGTTTGTAAAGAAGAATGTTGTTTGATGCGTGGATGGATGTGTGAGTTAAGTGGAATTGTAAACCAAGTCCTTTCTTGGCGTATAGCTGAAATAAAGACATATATATGTTCAATGAATTTTTTTCTTAGACGTTGTCTAATAGGCGAAAATATTGAAGATCTTGTAGTCCTCATTTTGCGCAGGCTTTATTTCGGAAACGCTACATTTATTATAGAAACGCTCTTACATGGGTATAGTACTTGTAAAGATCTGCTAAAAAACGAGCCGCCATCAAAAATAAAAAGGTCGAAGTTTGACCCTTCGCGAATTGGCGTGGAATGCCCCATATATAAGTATCAAAGATTTATTAACGTCTTGACGAATAAAGAACCAAAACCAATGGTCGAATCGTCACGATGATTATTTGCCAATTATAGCCGGATGAAATAAAAGCTTAATTGTTTATTGAAGTGAAACTTCTTTAGGCACGGTTGTGAGTTCGATTCGCGACACGAAAAGTGTAACGAAAATTTGACCAATAGGCGTACGGCGTTGGCGAGACGGTCCTTCTTCTGGTCTGGCACGGTAGTAAGTTTGATTATGCGACACGAATTTCGCGACACAAAAAGTGTAACAAAAATTCGACCAATAGACGTACAAAATGAAACTTCTTTGGCACGGTAGTAAGTTCGATTGTGCGACACAAAAAAACGTCACGAAATAGTGTCACGAAAATTCGACCAACTGGCGTACAAAGTGAAACTCCTTTCGGATCGGTAAGTAAATTCGATTTTACGACTCGAAAACGCGTCACGAACATTCGATCAGGCGTACGGCACTGGCGAGACGGATATAATGAGAACTGCGTGTAACACTATATTTTCGAGTTGCGGGCGGCTTGGAGTGACTAATTCCGTTGTACTGTTTTTGTATTAATTTCAGAAAAGTTATGGCAAAGCCTTGCCTTCAGAAGTTTCACTTCTAACGCGCGTGGCGACCACGCGTTCATTTTTTTTATATTGTTGGCAATTTACGAATGTACTTTAGGTTTATAAAAAAAACTTTATAATTATATAATTTGAAGCTACCGATTTAGCCTACTCAGAATTTAATTGGTTCAGTTGCGTCAAGTGTATGCGTATAGATACACGGTCTGTCTCTCTGCGCGTACACTTGGCGCGAAATACTCTCATGTCTCTTGATATTATTTCGTGAAGTAATACCTTTTACATTAATTACATTTGTCATCCATTTAAAATTTAAGTCAGTTTGCTCCACAATGCATTTCCATGTACCATGATGAGATTTATTTACAATGGGAATATAATCAACATTTACAGCTACGGGCAATGTGACTCCATAGTCTTTCCATACGTTATTATCAATTGTCCAGTAAACTTTCAAATCAGAATATACGTAACCGAGGACAGCACAGTGGCATACCACATGCATAGATAAAGTTTCGCGAATTGTAATGCTTTCCTTGATCGGGATTACTGCCAAAGTAATCACTTTAATTATCATATATGTACCATCTATTCGATGTACAGTGAGCGTATATACGCCTGAGTCGTTTAATACTGCTCTATTTATTACTGCAAAAATTAACAAAGTTACATGTCACTTTTCAGGTAATACATAATCAGTTGTTACATAATAAATTAATCGTTACATAATTAATTATTACGAATAAATATTGTATTACGTACTAATTTCATAATCTTTAACTTTTAATTCATGATGATTGTTTTGAATAAAAATTCCATTATGGGACCACTGTATTTCGGAATCAGGTGATTCAGCTCTGATAGAATCAACAATATTAGAATCCGAAGGAAGTGATATTGATGCATATTCCTTCACGATAAGTGCAGTGTGATTATGAGCAATTACTTTTTTTATTAAATTTGTGATATCTATAATAAAAGCATAAAAATTATTATATTCATAAGCAATATATAACTCGTATATGAAAAAGAGACAAGTAATAAATAATATAATAATTAAAATATATGTTTTTGTTGCGTCCAAACCCCAGGATTAGGGTAATTATTACTGGAAAGTCAAGGAAAGGTTAACCAGAGGAAGGGGGTATAGAAGGACGCGAGCAGATACTTAGTTTGTCACTCTCGCAGGTACACGCACTGTTGAGGCGCGACCCGCGAGTCGAACGCACTTTTCAGTAGCTCCGGATAGGTCAACGTCCCTTAGGAACGCTATATAGGACGCCTTCCGTGAGCGATGCGTATCATCGGTCCTGCTTTAGGTTAGGTTAGATTAAGTCAAGGAATTTAATTCTTTTAACCTAGGATCGGACTTTACACAATTTTAAGAGCTGAGTGAGGTTTTAGTTTAATATAAATGAAGATGGAAATTTATATATAAAATAATAAAAACATTTATTTAAAATATCCCACACGGAACAAAATATCTAATAAATATTCAATGGATATTTACATATCCATATGATGTCCATATCTACTACGGATATCTAATAGATACCTAATAGATGTACAAAATATCCATATCTCTCAAACAACTAGCAGGGATATCCATTAGATATCCACGTGTTATCCATATATCCATGTCCACAAAATATCTGTCAAAAATATTCACTAGATATCCACGTGTTATCCACATATCCATGTCCACAAAATATCTACACAGTAAAAAATTTTGTGTATTTTTGTTAAAAAAGTTCTTTGTGAAAATTTTTATGTTAAAAATGTAACATATTTATGTGTTAATTTAACTAATTTTGATTATGTTATCTGATTTATTTGTGTTAAATTCATATTTAAGTAAATCAAGTGTTAAAATAACACATTATATGTAATCGTAAGATTAACATAAAAATAATAGTTTTGTTAAAAAAAATTTTTTTTATTTATATTTAACATTATATAAATGTTTGTTGTACATAAAATTTTCGTTTACGTATATCATCAAACTTTTCTTTATTTTGTGCTAAATTATAGACATAATATTTGTGTCATATAATTTGACATATTTACATTATGTTAAATTAACAGAAAAATTTGAGTGGACCGTTTGGGACATGTGATTTATGTCATATTTAACATAAAGGACTATGTCCAGTTTTATTTGAAAAATTGGGCCCCTAGTGAACAACAATCAGACATGGCCAGAATTGTAGGGCATCAAAAGAGGAAAAAAATTCCATGGGCACATCTTTGTAAAAGGTTTCCTGAGTGCTAGAGCTGTCTAAAGTTCACTATTATGACCATATTATGACCATGTACAACTAGTCTGATCCAATTTCTCTGCGTCGCCAGGCCTTCCCGCGGTGACGACGATAACGAATTGTACCAAAGAAATAATATGTCATTGAAATAATATGTCTAGAATGTATTTGGTACCGTTCATTAACCCGGTTAACAAGAAAAGGTACGGAAGAGTCCCTCTCTGATTTTGATGAGTTTTTAAAATGTTATTTTCTAAACAAAAATAAGGGACAGGTATTTTTTTACACGTGCCCATACACATGTTTAGGAGCTGAAACACCCCTTTAAAAAAATCGGCTTTTCTCTTTCAAACCGAATATTTTCAAAACTATAAAAAATAAACGAAAATTTTTAAACCAAAGTTTGACTCAAAAAGTACTTCAACACAATAATAAAAAAATTTTATTATTCAATAATTTATAATTTATGTTAGGTCCGTACATCACCAGACTTCAATTAGGCAATTAAAACTTTCTGTTTCATAATTCGTGAGTACCCCCCTATCGATTAATATATGACTCGTGACTGTTTGTTGTATAATGGTGCCGTTCAAGTTAGCCGCGCGGACCGCGTGTTTCCTTCCCTGTCCCGCGAATAATACATGGTGGCAGCGTCGAACTGGGACGAGTACGATTTCCGAGGCGCCCAGATTTGACTGTGGTTTCTGGTAGTATTTCTTACGCTGAACAAAAAATTATATAGGTCTTATAGGGCTAACTGTTCTAGTTTTCGAGACGGCGTCACCGACACGACGGCGGTGATCGTGCAGCCGGGAGTGACCCTCCCGGAACCGTTTGACTTTAACAAAACTGAAATACATATAAATCCAGATTTAACCGCTATTGCATAGTGGCGGGTGTGACAAGTTCCAAACAACAAGTAAGTTTACTATTGTATGCGATGGGACCGAGAGTGGAAACCATCTTTACTTCATTTAATTTAAATAAATCCGACGCGAAAGACATTGTTAAAGTAAGAGAGAAGTTTGATGGCTTCTTTAACGGAAGGAAGAATATTATCTATGAACGTGCGAGGTTCAATATGCGTGTGCAATCCCCGGGGGAGAGCATGGAAGACTTTATTACAGACTTGTGCAAGTTAGCAGATTCGTGCGAGTACGAGAATTTCATCCGTGAACAATTAATTTGTGACCGGATCGTCGTGGGCGTGGCCGACCGACACCTCTCTGAGAGATTGCAGCTTCTCGATAGTTTGGATTACAAAAGAGCCGTGGAAGTAGCTAGAAGCTATGAGACAGTACAAAGACAGAACCAATTGTTACGTTCGGATGTGACGGGAACCGGAACGGCGGTAAACCGTGTGCAAAACAAGACCAAAGCTCGTAAAGGAAGGAATTATTCCACGCCATGGAAGTGCTACGGCTGCGGAAGTGAGAAGAAGAATACCAAAGAAGAATGCCCTGCGCGTAGTTCTAAGTGCAATAAAGGTGCTAAAGAAGGTCATTGGGCGAAAGTGTGCAAATCCGGAACGACAGATGGCAGGTCTGAGAAGATTAAATTAGAGACCTTAAATCCAAGACTACCGTACGTCAAGTGGAAGATGACTCTCGTGCGGACCCGTTCTTTGTGGCGACGGTGAGCCAATCACAGGCTCCGTCGGACGAGCCGTGGCGGGCTAAAGTGACGGTAGATGACGTTACGATTTGTTTTCAACTGGACCCCGGTGCTGATGTGACTCTGATTACGAACAGTACGTACAAAAAAAAATAAACAAACATTTGGTAAATTGTACCCCGCGGATCGTAACCTAGAAAGTGCCTCTCGCGATTCGTTGAAGTGTATCGGCATGTTCACTACCAGGTTTAGTTATGGAGGTCGGGCGTTGAATGCCAACGTGTTTGTCGTAAAAAGACTACGGCAAAATTTGCTAAGACAAAGTGAATGTGTCGGACTGAGCCTAGTGATGCGGTGTTCACAAGTTTCTGCTCAGAGCATGGTGAGACCCTTTACAGAGTTCCCCGGTTTGTTTAATCGGTTGGGTCTTTTGAAAACGTCGTACAGTATTAAACTTCGTAAAGATGCAAAACCATTCTGTTTATCACAACCGCGTCGGATGCCATTAGCATTAATGGCGAAGTTAAAAGCAAAACTTGAAGAAATGTTGCAAATGGGGGTCATCGAGAAAGTATAAGAGTTAACAGACTGGTGCAGCGGTATTGTTTTAGTAAAAAAACAATATACAGATGACATTCGTTTATGCGTGGACTTTACCAAACTGAATCAGGCGGTGGAACGCGAGCACCATCAGATGCCTGTCGTGGATTACACGTTGGGTCAGCTGAAAGGGGCTAAGTACATAACGAAACTCGACTGTGTGTCGGGGTTTTGGCAGGTGCCATTAAGTGAGGATTCCAGGAAACTAACTACGTTTATTACCCCATACGGGAGATTTTGTTGCTGCAGACTTTTCTTCGGAATTTCGTCCGCTCCGGAGTGCTTTCAAAAACGAGTTTTACAGATTCTGGAGGGTCTAGAGGGAGTCGCTAACCTCATAGACGATATAATAGTGTAGGAAAAAAAACATACAAGAGCATGACGCCAGGCTTCGCGCTGTATTGCATCGTTTGGAAGAAAACAATATTACCTTGAATGTTAACAAGTGTCAATTTTGTGTACAGAAGACGACGTTTCTTGGATATCGCATTTCGGCTGATGGTATCAGCCCAGATCCTTCAAAAGTACAAGCCATCGCCGAGCTGACAGCACCGAACGACGTTATGGGTGTTAGATTTTTTTTAGGGATGGTGAACTACCTGGGAAAATTTGTACCGCGATTGTCCGAGACCCTTACTCCAATTTATAATCTGTTGAGAAGTAATGAAGAATTCGTGGTCAGCAGATTGTGAGAAGGCATTTAGATTAGTATTGAAGGTGTTGAGCAGTTCTCCCTGTCTGGCAATTTTTGATCCAAATCGACGGACGGTCGTATCAGCGAATGCTTCATCCTTCGGACTTGGAGCCGTACTTCGACAGAAAGATGAAACAGGAGAACTGCGTCCTGTTGCCTACGCGTCAAGAACTCTGACCGACACCGAGCGGCGGTATGCTCAGATTGAAAAAGAGACATTAGCTCTCACTTGGGCATGTGAGAGGTTCCACGACTTCGTTTACGGAAAATTCTTCTACTTGGAGACGGATTATTGGCCATTGGTTCCATTACTGATGACGAAAAATCTTGACGAGTTGTCGCCTCGTCTTCAGAGAATGCGTATGCGGTTAATGCACTATAACTTTGAGTGTTTATTTACTGCCGGTAAAGATATTCTTGGGAATTACCTATCCCGCTCTCCATTGAAGATGTCGGGTAGCCTCGATCTACAGGAGGGAATTTCCGCCCACGTTCACTTCGTGTTTGAACAATCTCCAGTATCTGACACAATATTTTCAAGACTTTTGGATTTGCAAGCGGAGGATCCCGTGTGTCGGGAACTGATAAAGTACATTCAAAATGGATGGCCGTGTAAAGACCAGATCAGCGTTTCAGTGAAACCCTTCTACGACTTTCGTGCCAATCTCACCTTGGCACGGGGGTTTATAATATTTGGCGATCGGTTCTACATTCCTACAGGACTTCATCAGAAAACCTTGGAAGCTATTCATAATGCTCATCAGGGCATCGAAAAATGCCGGGCCCGCGCTAGGTACAGCGTTTGGTAGCCGAAATTATCAGCGGAACTTCAACAATTAGTAGACAGCTGCGCGGTGTGCGTACAAAACAGGCCCGCGCGATTTGAGCCATTGAAGCCATCTAATTTTTCGGATCGATCGTGGCAATCATCGCCATGGATTTATTCAAACACGGTGCCAGTTGGTATCTATTAGTTGCAGACTTTTATTCCCGGTACCCGGAAGTGTACCAATTACCAGATTTACGATCAGCGACCATCATTGTTCGTCTGAAGGATCCGACAACGGAACACAATTTGACCCACTACGCACGATGGAGTTCCGGACCTTCAAGAAGACATATGGATTTGAGCACAAAACATCGTCTCCTTATTTCCTTCAGAGCAACGGATTCATAGAAGCAATGGTAAAAACCGTAAAAAGTGGCTTGAAAAAGTCTAAAGATTTTAACGTTTGGTTATTAGAATACCGTACAACTCCCTTAAAGTGCGGTTTCTCTCCCAGCGAATTAGCCATGGGGCGGCGAATTAAGTCTTTTCTCCCTGTTATACCATCCTTACACTGATGCCAAAAACAATTGAACGCGACATACTGCTGTCTAAAGAAAAGGAGAGGATTTGTCGCCAGAAGAAGAATTTTGATCGTCGTCACCACAAGAGCAAGCGCGATGATCTAGAAGTTGGTGACCGTGTCTGGATTTGCGATTTACGCCGCTGGGGCGTTATCCAGGAACGTGCGGATCAGCCAATACCTTATATCATACGATCAGATACGGGGACATATAGTCGAAACAGAAGCCATTTACATTGTCTAGATGCACCTCTGGGATATTTTGATACGCCGAAGGATACGCTTGATAGGAAGGAGTGGCTTACCCCACCACAATCGCCCGAAAAACCCAGAGCGCCGAAGAAGCCCTGCTCTAAAGGAGGACGCTATCGACCAAATTCCCCAATTACCTGAGAAGAAGGTGTACCCCGTACACGACCGTAAAAAGGTTAGCCGGGTGGGCTACGAAACACTGGGTGGCCCGAAATCACCTCGAAATAGAGCGGGACAACACTCAGGAAGAGGAGATGTTGTATAATGGTGCCGTTCAAGTTAGCCGCGCCAATGGGACAGTCGCCGACGGGCGTGTAGAGAGCGACATCTGTCGGGGTTAGGAAAAGGTACCGCGGAGGACGACAACGCGAGTAGTCGAGTGTTCCGCCACGTCGGCTCGGGTGTAAGGAGTCTCGGCTCGGAAGCATAATAAAGAGCACGTTTTCCGTTATTCGCGAGTATAATCTCTGTCCTTCCTTTCCCCGTCCCGCGAATAATACACTGTTCATTCGGGGCCCAAACTGGACCCTCTTCCAACTGTGTATCAAAAATATTTATTAAATATCCACATGTTATCCACATATCCATGTTTCACAAAATATCTATCAAAAATATCTATTAGATATCCACGTGTTATGCACATACCCACGCGACATTAATATTTAAAAGATATCTATTAAATATCCCCAATGTATATCCATGATATCCACGAGATATTTAATAAATATCCATTAAATATCCAGATGTCCGCCACACGAGATCTAATAGATATTCATTACATATCCACGGGGATATCCAATAGATATCCATTAAATATCAAATGGATATTTATATAAATAACTACTGCACGTCTCGTGGATATTGATTAGATATTTGCGTGGATATTTATTCAAAGTTTTTTATTTTTATATATGTCCATTATATACAAATAGAACCCCATAAAGCACATAAACGTTGAATCAACATCTCAAAAATATTATTCCTCTAGATTTAAAAGAGGAGCCGGGTCCGAAGACCCGCGGATGTCGCGATTTTGCTTCGCCGGGGACCTGCTTATAGTCGCTTCCAACAGAAATTTACTTACGAGTTGGTCTTACCATTATGCGCCGCTTAGCGGCGTCGTTACGAACTAGTAAATATCTGTGGTAGACATGTGGTAGATACTTGGTGGATATGGATATGTGGATGACACGTGAATATTTAATGGATATCCCTGGTGGCTATTTGAGAGATATGGATATGTGGATAACGTGTGGATATCATATCATACTATAATATATAAAACCCGACTGTTTGTCTGTCTGTTTGTTTATCTGTCTGTCCGCGAACTACTCATTCGTTCATGGACCAAATTTCAAAGAATTGTATATGACATTCGTTAATGGACCGAATTTCAAAGAATTGTATAAGTATATGACTTTTGTTAATACCGAATTTCAAAGAATTGTATATAAAGTAGGGGTAGAATTTTCCGGGGATTGCCATGATGTGTATAATTTTTCGTTATCGATCTTTTTGGAAACCGGTTTAGAAATTTTTTCAATTTATCGGGAAATAATTGACTGAATCTTAAAGAAATATATATAAAATTGGGGTAGAAAGAACTAAAGAATGTAATAGAATTAGAAAAATAGCTAATAATAAAAGGGTTTCCAATTTTTGTTTAAAAAAAATGTACGTGTTGCTCCAATTTCCGCAAATTTTGAGATATCAAACTGTTCGAGATTCCGTTATCACGGTGCGCCATCCCATCAGATGGCAGCATCGATCGGGTATCGACATGCTAGCTCCACGTGGCAACTAGCGCAAGCACTGGCGCGCTCATCGCCAGCTTCTTCCTCGCGATAGACAAAGTCAAAAATGGCCGCTCTGTGACCAGACGTGTCTCATGTGCTCTGTGCGATTCAAGTCAGTGACTCGGCATCAAAGTGCCTAACGCAGTGACTAAAGCTGCTGAGATCCACTCGTAAACAGTGAAAGAGACCGCTCATTCAGCTCTGGTGCATCGACACGACGACTCAAGCTCACATGTGCGCGAGTACCGCCACGTGTCTCACCGGCTCACGGGCTACACATCACGAGCAGGGCGATTAATATAATTGCCTCTCAAGTATTCAAACAATCAAACCGACTTCTCGTTCAAAGACAGCTCATCGTTTCTCAGGTCAGATTGTAACATTATTGCTCATTAAAGACGGCTCAGACTGTGCTCTGAGTTACATTATAATTCAACGAGATATAAAACCTTCCACGCGCGTCCTTCTTATCCCGCTTCCATTGCCGGGATTAATCAGCGATTTCGCGAACACAAACTGAATTTTTTTTTATCGATAATTTTTTGTTGCCAATTTTTTGGAAACCATTGCAGTTTCATAATTTTTCAAATTTTTTGAGAAATAATAAGTATTAATGGACCGATTTTCTTGAAACCAGTGCCAAATTTTTTTTAATTTTTGGAGAATAAATTTTTTATTAATGGATAATTTTTTAGAGGGTGAAAGCGCGCGAAGCGCGAGCAAAAAAAAAGAATAAATAAATTGATATTAGAACAGAAAGGCAGCAAATGTAAAACTAAACCCGGTGGAATTTTTAAACAAAATAGAAAAAAGAAGGAACAGAAAGAAAATAAAATGAAAGAAAATAAAATGAAAGAAAATGAAAGAGAGTCAATAATGGCGGGTCAGCGGAAGGTGAAAACGCGCAAGGCGCGGCAAAAATAAAATTTAAAGGCTTCAGTATAGGGGATTACATTTTTTAAATATTTGACAATATGCTAATCTGCATTTATAATGTTATCTATTATTTATTATTTATTAAAAAAAAATTCGAAGATGTAGGTTACAGCTGTATACCCAGATAGCACGCATGTCTAAAAGATGTTTAAAAGATGTCTTTACGACGTCTTTTAGACATACGTGCTGTCTGGGTACGTATTAGTCCCAGTCTATAATAGGTGTTTTAAGCTCTAAGCCCTAAGAAATTGTTCAATCACAGTTGAATTTAAGGAGAATAATTGACTGTGATTGGTCAATTTTTTAGAGCTTAGGGCTTAAAACGCCTATTGTAGACTGGAACTTATACGTATTACATACGTACGTAATACAATATGTAAAATATCGAATAGTAATTAAAATTGAAATAACTATATATTCAGCAAATTTCTAATTAATATCAAGTAATTAAGTAGAACTCTCGATAATTAACAATAAAAATTAAATCTAGCCAAATAACATGCGTTATTTGTGCGTGATAAATCAAAATTCGTCCGGACGAAGATGTAAGAAGAATTAATAAATAAATTTTGATTTTTTTACGCACAAATAACCGCGTTGACCGAGAGTTCTAGCCGAGGCTAGAATTAATTTTTATTGTTTTAATTAATAATTTATTTATAATAAAATATCTCCGCGATAATTCCATAGAAATGAATATGTGGATAACACGTGGATATCTAATGGATATCCCTGGTGGCTATTTGATAGATATGGATATGTGGATCACACGTAAATATTTAATGGATATCCCTGGTGGCTATTTGATAGATATGGATATTTTTACATTTAATAAATATCTATTAAATATCCACCATAGATATGGACTTATATGGATATGTAGATATCCAGTGGATATCTATTAAATATTATGCTCTGTGTGGACATGTCCACCAAGTATCTACCACATGTCTATCACAGATATTTACTAATTTGTAACGACGCCGCTAAGCGGCGCATAATGGTAAGACCTACTCGTAAATAAATTTCTGTTGAGAGCGAATATAAGCAGGTCCCCGGCGAAACAAAATTGCGACATGACATCCGCGGGTTTTCGGACTTGGCTCCTCTCTTAAATTTAGAGAAATAATATTTTTAAGATGTTGATTCAACGTTTATGTGCTTTATGGGGTTCTATTTGTATATAATGTACATATACCCACACAAAACATAATATCTAATAGATATCTAATGGATATTTTCATGTATATCCATGATATCTACGAGACATCTATTAGACATCTCATAGATATTCATATGTCCGCAATACAAGATTTAATAAATATCCATAGGATATCCATAGCATATTTACTGGATATTTATACAGATAACTAATGCACGTCCAATGGACATTGACTAGATATTTGCCTGCATATTCATTTGATGTTTTTTATTTCTATACATGTCAATTACATACAAATAGGATGCTATAAAGCACATAAACGTTGAATCAACATCTCAAAAATATTATTTCTCTAAATTTAAAAGAGGAGCCGGGTTCAAAGACTCGTGGATGTTGCAATTTTGCTTCGTCAGAATTGCTTATATTCGCTCCCAACAATTACTTACGAGTTGGTCTTACCCACATAGCAGAATATATCACCAAGATACGTGGAAGATATCTAAATAATGGAATATCTGATTGTGCAACACTTGTCGAGATATCATGAGAATATCTCAGAGACATCTGCAAGATTATAAAAAGCCATGATAATTTTATCTCAGATATGATATCTGATTCTGCATATACATCGGATTTCTATGCCGCATTTAAAAGCAGATATGTTATATACAACTTAAATAGCAAGAAGAAAAAGGATTTTTTTTTAAGTTCTTGATTTATGAAATTAATTCTTTTTTCGTATTTATTCTTTGTTCTAAAATGATTCTTAAGAGTTAAAAAAAATTTATTTTTATGTCATCAGTTCTAGTAGTTCTAGTCTGTCTTCAGATGTAAAAGAAGTTCTGGTAATTTTATAGAATAGGGCCCTTTCCGAATTTTGATATTTTCTTGCGGCTCTCTTGGTAAAAACCTTTGTTGTGACTCCGACAGTGATAATCAATTGGGGGAGCCCGAAAAATATGCACCCTATCTATTTTTTTACCTATTTTTATTTTATTTTTGGTAATTGTATAGATGGGGGGGATCACCTTGGATGACCTTCATATTTTATTATGTTGTCAAGGTCACCCTCCTGAGTGACCTTCAAAAAATTTCAGCCCGCGCTCGTTATTCGTTAAAAAGTTATTAACAAAAAAAATTTGGAAAATATAGCAGCTATTTTGAGTATTGGAAGGCATAAATGATTAATATATATGTCGAAATAGTTTACGCATACACTTTGAAACCGATCACGCCTTCGGCGTATAGATTAGTGACGCGCTTTAAAAGTATTTAAGTGTTTAAAGTTAAAATTAAATTTATACATTTAAATACTTTTAAAGCGCGTCACACTAACCTACATAGGTTAGTTGACGCACTTTAAACACTTAAATACTTATATAATACTACATATTTTTCGGGCTCCCCCGATTGATTATCACTGTCGGAGTCACAATAAAGGTTTTTACCAAGAGAGCCGCAAAAAAATATCAAAATTCGGAAAGGGCCCTATTCTATAGAATTACCGAGGTTTTTTTCGCAATAAATTCAAAATTATGCTTCGATACTATTCCAATATTTTGCATTTTGCCATTTCTGCACTGTATGATATTTCGGAAGTATCACGAGAAATATTACAGCCAAGTATCTCACAGTCTCTCGCCTTTTATTCTAGCGCGTAAGAATTTTTTATTACAAGAAGGTACTGGCGCATGTAGCCTCGTCGCGGCAGCGCATGTTACGAGCGCTCGCCCGAGCAAAAATGTTCTAAGTCCCCTTGCGGCGTGATGCTTTTGTGCCGCGGTCATTACTTCCGGCGTTGCTTGAGGAAAAGTTTTCTAAGTCCCCTTGCGGCGTGATGCTTTCGTGCCGCGGTCATTACTTCCGGCGTTGCTTGAGGAAAAGTTTTCTAAGTCCCCTTGCGGCGAGTTGCTTTCGCGCCGCGGTAGTTACCTCCGGCGTCGCCCGAGTGAAAATTTTCTAAGTTTCTTCGCGGCGTGTAGCTTTCGCCGGCATGAATCGGTACAATGTCCAAGTTCTCTCGGATTGTTTTATTAGCTACGAATAAACTTGAGTTGATCTTTATAAAATATAAGAGCTAAATGTGAATCGGCTACATATTCAAATGCAAATGTTGTAGAGATCTCTTTCAAAGATACAATGTGATATGGAGTAATGATGTCCCGCAGATATTCTGTGAATATCTGAAAATAAGATATCTCAGATTTGACTTAAAATTGTAGGCATAAATATATCTGGCTATATCTCAGATATATTTAGCTATGTGGGTACCATTATGCGTCGGTTGGGTGACCGGAGAACTGATTTTTTCGGATTCGCGGTTGTACACACACGGCGTATATCTAGACCCCAGCGAGAAATGAGCTATCGAATCAACGTCTAATTGACGTCGAAATTATCGATATTACATTATATCGAAATAACGCTCGTTTGAAGCTTATTTCGATGTTTGTGCTTTATGACATTTTTTAAAAGAAGAGATTATTTGTGACACACATTTATCGCGCCAGACTCTAAACAGACAAATTATGTATTTTCTGTTAAAACATCAATATTTCATCATTTCGATATTGATTTGAGGCTATTTTGATTCGCCTATCAAATATAATAACATTGCCATTATATACAGGGTGAATTTTAATGGATGTCCCATTCACAATTGTCATCTGCCAATTTGTCTCAATTTTCTTTCTATATATATAAAAAAATTTTCTATTTTGTAACGAAGACGTAAAGTTTAACATATTCTATATAAGTGAAGTGCTCTTTATCAAAAAAAGGATGCTCGATGAAGTATTGATGGTAAAAGGATGGGACATCCATTAAAATTCACCCTGTAGAATGCAATATGAATAAAAAATTATATTGTATTGGCAGACATGGATAATATAAAGATTTTATGATTTTATGATTTGAGCATAATAATTGCGTTACAACATTAATTTTCTTAGGCTTCCATTTCCATGAAATAGTTACTTTATAACTGTAAAAGTCACAACAAAATTCCTGTTTGTAATTTGGCAATTGTTTTGAAAATTAAAATATTATACAATAGGTACATTTAGTACTACATTCGCTCACTTATTAAACAAGAAATTGAATTAACCAATTAATTAAATATTAATATTTAAATATTAATATAATAAAATATTTGTATTTACATTTATCTGTCTAATATATACATAGAAATAAATAATTATTAGTTACAACTTTTAATTAAATTTTTATTTATATTTTAATAAAAAATAAGACATATAAATCTTTTTTTGCATTATATGATGAAATAAAATTATTTTTCCAAGTTTCGCTACTCATGTTATCAAATATTCAATATTGATCATTAAATATTCAATAATATTTGATAAAATATTGAAGACTAGATTTGTAATGTAATAGTCGTTTAATATTGTTAGTGTATATTTAATTAGTGTAAGTTAATTTCATATTTGTTATAAACCAATTTTTAGAAATGTTTGAATATTTATTTTACATAACACGTGCGTGGAAAGTGGCCCGTTACGGGCGCGCCATGGGCCACTTTCCACGCACTTTGTAATATAAAATAGGGTGTGTAACACGTGCGGGTTGAGACGTGGACACGCGTGCGGGTGATCGTCCACTCCGCACCCGTGTCCACTTCTCAACTTCCCGCACTTGTTACACAAATAACTATTCCATTACTGTCCCTACTCACGCTCCTTCCTAACTTATCTCTTTCTCTTTTTTCTTTTCCTTTATCCTATCTTTTTTATAGCATTCCTCTTTCTTTTTCCATAATCTATTTAACACCTTTCCTTTTTCCATTCTAAATTTGTCATCGCATATGTTCACTAATATCTCTTTGTTATTCCTACCTAGATTCTCAAACCACATACTTGTGATATTGCATTCGCTTATATAATGCTCTAAGTTGCCCCTACCTGTATTGCAGAATCTACACTTCGTATCTTCTTCGTCCAGCCAATATTTATTTGTGTCCTCTAAATTGCCGCACCTTAATTTTACCATCGCTCTAATCTCATCTCCCATTTTTACTTTATCCAAGTTTGCTTTTAATAAATAACTAGGTGTTTTGTTTCTCGCCTCTATCTCTTTGTACCTTGTATTATACCTTGCCTCTGCTATTTTACTGTTTATTATTTACCCTTGAATGTCCTGTTACCTTATTCTTACTAAGCCTTAAGTATTTTTACCTTTATTATTTAATTCTTTTATTACTTTAGAGCTCCAACTATTATTATTATAAAATCTTTCTTGTTCCAAATTATATAAATCCTTTTTTTTTATCCACCCCAACAAATTTTTAGTTTCTTTAATCCTAGTTCCCTTAGTATTACATACCTCGGTGTGCAAAAATCTAGTCTAAATACCCATCTTACATAATCCAACATGACTTTTTCCAACTTCTTTTTTTCACTCCACCCCCATATCTCTGCTACGTATTCCATTACACTTTTCACTAGGTACTTAAAGAGCGTCCATCTCCTATTAAAATCATCTTGGCCTCCCGCGGATCTTCCTTGCTGCGAGGCTTCCGTGGCGGCGCGAGCCGTTGTGGTCGTCCTCTTCGGCCGCCATTCAACGCTCAGCTCAGAACTGGCACGGACTAGGGGAATCCGACTGTCTAATTAAAACAAAGCATTGCGATGGCCCTCGCGGGTGTTGACGCAATGTGATTTCTGCCCAGTGCTCTGAATGTCAACGTGAAGAAATTCAAGCAAGCGCGGGTAAACGGCGGGAGTAACTATGACTCTCTTAAGGCCGATCCCGGGGGCTTTTTGCTTTTTTGAGATTTTGGAGAGGTTTGAGCCCCTGGTGACCATAGGTCCCGGGGGCTTTTTGCTTTAAGGACAAAGCAATACGCCGCCCCCGTGGACACTGGGCCGTCCCGGGGGCTTTTCGCTTTGAGCGTTTTGTAGGTGAGAGTCATGGTTGCTCGTTCACAAGGGGGCGCAGCCTGTCGTCTGCGCCCCAAGTCTGCCCCACCTCCACGATGGTGTCCGCTGGGTACCCGGCTTGCCGGGGAGTTAACGGGGTTCAGGCGACTCGGGAGCATGCCCTGGGCTTTCGGCCGGTCTCGACCGGCGCCAGCGGGTTCATTCCCGTCAGGGCAACAGCGGGAGCATGCCCTGGGCTCTTGGCCAGTCTCGACTGGTGCCAGCGGGTTTCATTCCCGTCAGGTTAATAACGGGAGCATACCCTGGGCTCTCGGCCGGGATACCGGTGCCAGCGGGTTTCATTCCCGTCAGGGCAACACAGCTGGCTGTGGGCTAGCAACCCCTGTCGGCTTACTGGTAAACGCTGGCAAAAATCAAGACGAAGCCTCGGACGACGGGGAACATGGCCCCATTCCCCTGGAGCACGGCCAGGGGGCTATTCGAAGACAACCAAGGCAAGAAATACAGGTCTGTGAACTATCGCTCCCCTTCAGTCGAAGGGGATGCGAAAATTGCGCCGCAACTGGAGCAGGCGAGTATATGGCTCTTACTGTCAAAGATGAGGCCCGGCATATAGAGGAAGTGCACCCTCACCTGAGCATCAGGTACAAATGCGAACGATGTGGCAAGTCATACGCGTCGTATCGGGCGGCCGCATGCCACCTTCCAAAATGCCCAGCAGCCAGGGCAGGTGATGGGCAGCGAACCGTAGAGCAGGGCCGGTTCGTCTGCCCTGACTGTGACAGGAACTTCACCACACAACGAGGCCTGTCACAGCATCAGAGGCTGGTACACCCAGTGGCAAGAAACCGAGTGAGATCGGAGCAAGCTGCTCCGAAGGTGATGGAGCCGAGGAGAGGTAGAGTTTTCTCTGCCGAAGATGTGAGTAGGATGCTCGAGCTCGAGGTAGAGCTCAAGGATGAGACGAATATAGCAAAGGCTATGGCCTTGCTTATGCCGGAGAAAACCTTGAAACAAATAAGGGACAAAAGGAGTGAGGCGTGCTATAAAAGGTGGAAAGAGCAGCGCCTCGAGAGTCAAGAACCCTTCAGCGAGGAGGACCGACAAGCGGATGGTGCACCGCCAGAGGTCGATGATGTCTTTGTAGATCCGAGGATGTCTTCTTAGATGCGGAGGAGATACCGTGCGATATATATAGCTTTGACGAATCAACGTCAACTGCACACTGGAGGCAAGCCTGCATTGAGGCGGTGCTTAAGGAGCTCAAGAGTAGTGAGCCCAAGGAATCGCTGGAATTACAACAACACATTATCCAGCTCCTAACGGCAAAAAGTGAAGGTCAGGCAATAACACAAGAGGAGGTAGACGCAGCCTATGAGCTGGCGATCAGTTTGTTCCGTGCTCCGGAGTCGGGGAAAACAGGCGGTAATTCCCGAAGACACCGGAGTCGGAGGAAAAGACTTTCGGGAAGAAGTTGAACGCAAAGCCCGAGCTTATGCTCGTACACAAGAGTTGTATAGGAACAACCCCGCTATCCTCGCTAAGATGGTAAGAGAGGGTATGGATGTCCAGACGCTGGATTCAGGCGTTTCAGTGAGTCCAACAGTTGAGAGCGTCAAGAAGCTCTACGGAGAGCTATGGGGAAGCCCGGGTCGATGTGATATTGGCCGGGAAGAACGAGAGGCCACGGTGCCGTATAATCCAGCAGAGGAGAAGATTTTGAAGCGTTTCAAGGCTACACGGCTGAGGGTGGCAGCCGGGCCTGACGGACTCCGCAAGGGAGATCTGATGAGAAACGAGGGAGGCTATATCCTCCACGCAATTTTTAATGTAATCATGCTGGCATTGAAACAACCGAGCGTGTGGCGCTGCAATAGAACAACACTATTGCTCAAAGAGGGAAAGGACCCCTCAGTAGCGGCCAATTACAGGCCGATTACTATCTCCTCAATATTAAGCAGATCATATTGGGGTATCATGGATCAGCGTCTAAGGAAAGTGGTTCACCTGAATGCACAGCAAAAAGGCTTTGTGCCGGAGATGGGATGTTATAATAACATCAACTTGCTGAACGAAGTTCTCGCACTAGCAAAGAAAGATAAAGGAATTGTAGCCACTCAGGTGGACATAGCCAAGGCGTTTGATAGCCTCCCGCACCCTGTTATCAGGTACGCCTTACTCGGAAAAGGGCTGCCGGAGGAGGTGGTGGCATTGATAATGGATTCGTATAAAGGAGCCAAAACCACCATGAAATGTCGTGACGAAACGTTCGACATTGAATTGAGAAGAGGAGTCAAGTAAGGAGGCCCTCTGTCTCCGCTTATTTTCAACGTCTGCATGGATTTGATTATAGACAAACTTGAAAGAATGGAAGGCTTCCAAATCAAGGACGGCCTGAGTATGTCGTGCCTGGCCTTTGCCGACGATATAATACTCATTGCAAACACTAGAGAAGCGGCGAGTCGGCTTATGGATGAGCTCGTCGGCTTCCTTTCACAATGGGGAATATCACTATCAATTGGGAAGTGCGTTGCTTTTGGTATTGTTACCACCAAAACTAATTGGTATATGGTGGATCCAGAAATACACAGCAATGGCGAGATGATCGCCTATTGAGGCCCTGCTCAGTCAATGCAATACCTAGGCATTCAGGTTACTCCGTGGGAAGGAGTAGTTACCAAGCACGCAATTGCGCGGCTAAGGGACACGCTCCCAAGAATTAAAAAGCTACCCCTGAAGCCACATCAGAAAGTTGAACTTTTGGCGCGGTATGTTTTGCCGCACTTCTTGTATGCCTTCACCGCGGGCACAGTAAGTGCCACAGAATTAAGTGAACTGGACCAAACACTAAGGACGGCGGTGAAAGACTATCTGCACCTTCCAATGTCTACAGCAGATGGTCTGCTATACGCGTTTAAGCGCGATGGCGGCATGGGTTTTCCCAAGCTTGGTATTGTTGTAACGTCCGCAATGTTAAAAGCTGGTTTTCGCTTTCTGAATAACAGCGATCCGGCGATCCAAGCCTTAGTAGTGGCGTCGAGGTTAGAGAACAAATTAAAGCGCTTGGCGCACGTGGCCAAACTGGGCTGGCCCCTAGAGTCGATCAAACAGATCGACGGCTATAAAAATAAGGCCAAAGCGAATGAATGGCACAAATGGGCGGAGTTATCGTCCCAAGGCAAGGGTGTGCCAGCCTATAAAGACGATAAGGTGGGTAATGAATGGTTATACCGGCCTAACCTGTTGAAACCTTCCAGGTATATTACGGCTCTTAAGTTGAGAGCCAATGTCGCGGCAAACAAGATGTCGCTGAACAGAGCCACTAAGAACAGCGGCGTCATGTTCCGTAAGTGCAAGGCTCAACCCGAGACACTGGGTCATATACTGGGGCAGTGCGTGTACACCAAGTCTGGTCGTATTAAACGCCACAATGATATTCGAGACTTCATAGAGCGCCACGTTTTGGGGCAACGTGGAATGACGATAACGAAAGAAGCTCGACTACAGGACCCTCATCTGAGAAATCTCCAACCAGACCTGATCATACAGTATCGGGAAAGGGTCTTTGTGGCTGATGTAACAATCTGCCATGAGGATGGCGATCTCTTAGAGAGAGGCAAGAGGGACAAGCTCGCCAAATATGCGTCCCTCATAGGCCCGCTTAAAGCCCAATTAGGGGCAAAAGACTGTATGATCCTCCCGATAGTTATCGGGACAAGAGGAGCAATGCCCAAAGACACTGTTACCTGTCTTCGTAAATTGGGAATAAAAGACAGAGGCTCGCTGAGAACGCTAACACTTCAAGCACTCAGGAGCTCAGTGGAACTCTTCCATATGTTTATGGATTATAACGCGCCTTTGCGCCTCAACAGCAGCGATGCTGCAGATTAAAAACTCTTGGCACTAGCTCACTGATGTAATTTTATACATAAACGACGGTCTGGGACCTGATCCACCCAATATTTTACTTATTTATTTATTTATTCGGGAGCATTCTACACTCCCGATTTTAATCTATGCCGGCACTTTTGCCGTGGACATCAGTGATGCGAGTCGCTCGGATGAGCACTGAGCGGCGGCAGAGCCGTGTGACCAAACCGCCCCGGCACACGGGCGGACGCCTCCACGTGGCTCCCCGCGGTAACGGCAACACACTAAGCCGGCCAAGTTCCGTTTCCCCAAGTAGGGGATTCTGCTTAAATAATTTTTCCAGCCCGTACGCAGGAATCCCGCGGCAGATCAGTCAGATGGGTTTCCCTCCTGCGGGAGGACTTGCCAAGAGTGCTAGATAGGCCAGTTACTATAAGATAGGTGATAATAAAGAACGAAAGTTATGCTGGATCTCGACGTATCCTTGTTATTGGGTAACCCGTTGCGCAGATGAGCGATCCAATAGTCAACCTGCAGGGTCGCTCGAGCCGGGACCCGTTGTTATCAGGAACCGCACTGCCCCGAAGCGGTAAGACGCGCCAAAAGGACGTGATGTAAATAGCCAAATGCCTCGTCATCTAATTAATGACGCGCATGAATGGATTAACGAGATTCCCACTGTCCCTATCTACTATCTAGCGAAACCACTGCCAAGGGAACGGGCTTGGAAAAATTAGCGGGGAAAGAAGACCCTGTTGAGCTTGACTCTAGTCTGACACTGTCTCGCCAACGCCGTACGCCTATTGGTCAAATTTTCGTTACACTTTTCGTGTCGCGAATCGAACTCACTACCGTGCCTAAAGAAGTTTCACTTCAATAAACAATTAAGCTTTTATTTCATCCGGCTATAATTGGCAAATAATCATCGTGACGATTCGACCATTGGTTTTGGTTCTTTATTCGTCAAGACGTTAATAAATCTTTGATACTTATATATGGGGCATCCCACGCCAATTCGCGAAGGGTCAAACTTCGACCTTTTTATTTTTGATGGCGGCTCGTTTTTTAGCAGATCTTTACAAGTACTATATCCATGTAAGAGCGTTTCTATAATAAATGTAGCGTTTCCGAAATAGAGCCTGCGCAAAATGAGGACTACAAGATTTTCAATAAATTTTTTCGCCTATTAGACAACGTCTAAGAAAAAAATTCATTGAACATATATATGTCTTTATTTCAGCTATACGCCAAGAAAGGACTTGGTTTACAATTCCACTTAACTCACACATCCATCCACGCATCAAACAACATTCTTCTTTACAAACAAGCCGCAATACATTATGATTTACATTATTTACAATCGTTATCTTTTTTGTAGCATTCCTCTCTCCTTTTCCATAATCTATTTAGCACCTTTCCTTTTTCTATTCTAAATTTGTCATCGCATATATTCTCTAATCGTTCTCCGTTATTCCTACCTAAATTCTCAAACCACATACTTGTGATCTTGCACTCGCTTATATAATGCTCTAAATTGTCCCTACCTGACTTACAGAATCTACACTTCGTATCTTCTTCGTCAAGCCAGTATTTACTTGCGTCCTCAAAATTACCGCACCTTAATTTTACCATCGCTCTAATCTCGTCTCCTGTTTTCACTTTATCCAAGTTCGCTTTTAATAAATAACTCGGCGTTTTGTTTGTCACCTCTATATCTTTGTATCTTGTATTATACCTTGCCTCTACTATTTTACTGTTTATTATTTGCCCTTGAATATCCTGTTCCCTTATTCTTACTAAGCCTTCAGTATTTTTACCTTCATTATTTAATTCTTTTATTACTTCAGAGCTCCAACCATTGCTATTATAAAACCTTTCCCGTTCCTAATTATATAAATCCTTTTTCTTTTTATCCCTTGTGTCCTTTTTATCCCAACATGCCTTTACTAAACTTCCATCTTTTTTCTCTCTGCTTCTTTTCTCGAACCTCATGGCTCTTATACCCCAACAGATTTTAAGTTTCTCTAATCCTAGTTCTCTTAGTATTACATACCTCGGTGCCTCGGTGTGCAAAAATCTAGTCTTAATACCCATCTTACATAATCCAACATGACTTTTTCCAACTTCTTTTTTTCACTCCACCCCCATATCTCTGCTACGTATTCCATCACACTTTTCACTAGGTATTTAAAAAGCGTCCATCTCCTATTAAAATCATCTTTGCATAATCTTTCTCCTAAACCTCAGACCCTATTTGCAGCGATCCTTCCTTTCTTTTTCAGTTCTTTTATATGATCGCCATAATTACTTTTCCTATTAAACGTGAATCCCAGATATTTGAACATTTCTACTTCCTCTATTATTTTATCGTCCCATTTCCACGTCTTCCTGCCTTTTTTACCTTTACTCAAATTAAATACCAACTTTATTTTTTTCTGTACTTAATTCTAGTTTCCTTTTTTTTAAAAATCTTTTTAACATGCTCATCATATCTAGTAAAGCCTCTCTATTTTTCGCTACCAAAACCATATCATCCGCGTATGCTAATGACCACACTCTCACTCCTCCTAGCTCTACCCCTCCTATGCCACGGTTTTCTAAAGCTTTATCAATGTCCGCAATGTATAAATTGAACAGGGCGGAACTCATCACACAGCCCTGCCTTACACCTTTCTTCGTCTTGAAGCACCTTGTGAACCCATCCTTTGTCCTTATTGTCACCTCCGTCTCTTTGTAAATTTCTTTTATCTTGTTTATTAAACTGCGTTCCACCTCTTTCTCTTCTATTATCTTCCATAGAATTCCTCTGTCTACGTTGTCAAATGCTGCCTTTAGATCCACAAATATTGCGAAAATCTTGTCTTTCCCAAATGCCATACCTTTCTCCCTCTTCCTTTGCACTATATGGCTCAAGATAAATATGTTGTCCATCGTAGACCTCCCTTTCCTAAAGCCGGCTTGGCTGTCAGGTATCATTCCTTTCTTCTCCATTGTTTCCTCTAATCTGTTCTTTAGTATTTCCGCATATAACTTGTATGCAGTGCACAGCAGAGAGATCCCTCGATAGTTGTCTGTTCTCTCTTTATCCCCCCTTTTATATAAGGGGACAACTTGTTCGCCATTCAGTCGGAATTTTACCTTCCTTTCAAATGAGCTTCAACAGATCAGTTAGACCTCTTTTTACTGTTGCGCCACCATACCGCCATGCTTCCATTGGAATTCCATCGACACCTGCAGCTTTGCCTAACTTCATGTGCCTGACTGCCCTCACTATCTCCTCTTCTTGCAACTCCCTTTCTGTATCTTGAACCTGTTCCTTATTTATTTCTTCTGTTCCCATGTCACGCACTTTCCTTACTTCCATCTCGGTCCCACCTAACAACTCCATGAAGTAACTTCTCCAGTTCTCTTTCGGAATATTATTCTCTTTCCATTCTTTCTTCTTTCTTCGACTGTTTATGTAGTTCCAAATTTTCTTTTCGTCCTTCAGTTTTCTTAATTCCTCTTTTTCCCTTTCTCTCTTCTCTATCCTTTTTTTCTCTAACCACCCCTTCAGGCATTTCTTTCCTTCCAAATAGTCTTCCGTACTTCCCTTTCCACTTCTCCATCTTCTGTACTTTCTTTTCACCTCCCTCTTCTTTCTGGTGCAGCTCTTATTCCACCAATCTTTGTGCCCTATTTTCCTTCTCTTCTTTATCTTGACTTCCTTATAAACTAAAGCTCCAAGGATCCAATTTTTTATTTTCTTTCATTTCCTATCCACCGACTCTATTTCTTGGTTCTCGTTTTCATTCCATACCTCCGTCTTTTCCCTGTATAATTTCCTTGCCTCTTCGTTCCAACATATGATCTTCTTTGACATATTCTGTTCCTCTTCTTCCTCTTCTATCCACCCCTCTATTTGTCTTGTATTCTCCTCTTCCTCCACTAACAAGGTCAAAGGCAAATGATCCGAGTCCACCCTGTCCCCTATTCTAAATTCCAACACTCGTTCTTGCGCACTATCATTTACAATTGTATAATCGATTACCAAGCACCTTCTCGCACCCACATACGTATATTCCCCATCCCAATCCCCCTCTGTACATCCATTCAAAAAATACCATCCTTTTTCATTTATCAACTTCTGCCGCCATTTCCTATGACTTTATCTTTACTCTCCTTTTTAAAGTCATCCTTCCTACACCCTCCTAAGTTTCCTATTCTAATATTAAAATCGCTCCCTATAATAATATCCTCTCCTTCGCATCTCCTCTATTATTTTCGCCATTATCTCTTCAACATCTTTCTTTGCTTCTACATTATATACTGTAAAAATATTTAGTCCTTTTTCCTCTTTTACTATTCTCGTTTGCGCAATACTTTCTGCAATCATTACACTTTTATTTTTCTCCACTTCTGACCCCCAATCTTTTCTAATACCTATTAGTAAACCTCCCTTCGATCTACCCTTCCTCCTTTTCCTTACAGCGTTAATATTTTTCCAGCTGTGCGTTTCTGGCAGTCTATCTTTAATTCTATCCCAATCCTTATCCTCTAACCATGTTTCACATAACCCAATATAATCGAAACCTACTATGTAATTCCAAAAATCTTTGTCCTGCCTTTCGATACCCGCTATATTCCAAAAAATTATCTTTCGCCTACTTTCATTCTTCAGCTGCTTCACTTTTCCGACCTCCATTCGTGTTGTTTGCCTGTTGTCATCTTGAATACCATATAACTTGCTAATTCTCTTTTCCTAACTTGGCAGCCATCTAGAAATTTTTCTTTTTTATTAGCTTATTTTCTTCAGCAAACACCGATTGATGCACGGTGTTATACTTGGGATGGCCGGGGTAACTTATTAACAACACTATACGTAATTGAATACTCGTTCTTTATTCGGACATTCACTGCTCGCTGTCTCGTGTGTTAATGCTATGTCCGTTACTCTAGCAACGCCATCTCACGCTTACTCGCTCACATACATTTTAGGGCTTATACATATGTAACATCCTCCCCTTTCTCAGAATAAACGTTTACCTTACAATCTATATTACAGTTGTGTCTTGACGTACAAAAGTCTTTGGTAATAAGTAATACAATTGCACGTTGCTTGAAACCTACTCCATTATATAATCCTTTAGGTGATTTGGTAACTTTCTGTCTCGTGCAGGCCTACTTTGCGTTACATTAAGATCAGCACTTGGTTCTGACTTCGTTGCAACAACAGAATCATCCTGCGACTCCGATTCGGTTTTTACCTTGACATTTTGCTCCGATATTATTTCAACATCTTCGTCGGATTCGCTAGGCCCTGCACGATTAAATTTCTTGACATGCGCTACATTTCGTTTAAACATTTTTCCATCCGCATTTTTAATCGTTACATTATCACCGGCTGGATCAACTACCTCGTACTTAACGCTTCCATACTCCGGACTTAATTTATCCCGCTTTATCGTTTTTAGTAAAACAGTGTCACCTAATTTAAACTCACTTTTTTTTGCATTATTTCGCAAATCATATCGCTCTTTACTTTTAAGCTTTTTCCAAGCATCCCTATCTCTAATAGCTTCATCTAGATTATTTCTGATCACTCGCAATTCTGGCATTTTAGTTTTTATCTTTCGACCGAACATTAGTTCCGCTGACGAAACCCCTGTCGATGCTTGTGGAGATGAGCGATACATAAGCAGATAGTCTAATATCTCTTGTTTCCAGTCTTTTCGTTCGAGCTGTGCAATTTTTATGCGTTTAAGAAGACTGCGATTTTGTCTTTCGACTTCCCCATTCGCTTGGGGCCAATACGGCGCTACATGAACAAGTTTAATACCGCACCTAGACGTGTATTCCCTCATTTCTTCGTTCACTAATTGTTTTCCGTTATCAGATATTAACCTATTCGGATAACCATACCTCGCGAATATATGTTTCAATCTATCAATAATTGCTGCCGACGTAATTGATTGCATTATCTCTATTTCATAGAACTTACTGTAATAATCAATAATCACGAATATGAAATCTCCGGAAGGTAAAGGTTCAAGGAGATCCATCGCTAAACATTCCCACGAACTATCCGGCAGCGCGTTTGGTTTCAACGGTGAGATATTAGCTGTCTTTTGCACTATTTGGCAGCTCTCACACGTTTTTACAAAGTTTTCCGCATCTTTATCGATTCCTGCCCACCAAACCTTACTTCTTAGCCTATCCTTCATCGCAACAATACCTGGATGTCCCTCATGCGCTATTGATAATACTCGCTTCTTTAGCTTTTCAGGTACGACAATTCTCGTTCCCCACAACATTATTGTAACACAACATTATTGTACACACAAAGTTCGTCTTTAATTGCTTTTATCCGCGTACTGGATAATGACTCCCAGTTTCCTGTCGCAATCGCTTGCCTAACTTCACCTAATCACGAATCTTCGCGCGATTCTACTTCCACTTCTTCGATAGACATTGCTCTCTTTTGCAACCTACGCGATAAACAATTCATCCTCACACTTACTTTTCTCCCCCTCGTTATTACCTATTTTTAATAAACGAGATAACGGATCTGCAATATTACTTTTTCCACTTTCGTATATCACTTTGTATTTGAACATTTGAAGTCTTAGCACCCACCTCTCTATGCGGCTGCATGGCTTTGATCTTGATGCAAATATACATTCTAAGGCTTTATGGTCTGTGACCAATTCAAACTTAATACCAAAAAAGCCAATATTTAAATCTTTCAGACGCATGGACAAGTGCTAAAGCTTTTTTTTCCGTCTGTGAATATCTTCTCTCATAATCAGTTAAACTTCGACTCGCAAAGCTTATAATTCGCCATTGTCGATCCTGTTTTTGTGCTAAAACACAACTATGCCTACCGGGCTAGCATCTGCAACTACTTTAGTTCTCGCATCCGGATTATAAATACCTAGCGTTTCTGCATCCGTCAGCTTATTTTTCAGCGTCTGAAATGCGATTTTATGTGGTTCACTCCACACGAATGGTTCGCTCTTTCGTGTAAGCCTTCTTAAAGGTTCGCTAATTGTCGCCATATTTGGAATAAACGCTGCGCAAAAATTGACCAACCCCAGAAAACTTCTGACTTCTTCTGGCGTTTCGGGTTCTCTGAAGTTCTGTACTGACTCAACTTTCGATCGCATTAATCGGTACCTGACCCGTTTACTATAAATCCCAAAAATTCAATCTCCTTAACCGCAAAAACGCATTTATTTTTATTAAGTGTCAAGCCCTTCTCTAAGAGTCTATCAAGTACTTTCTGAAGTTTCCGATTATGATCTTCTAAATTCTTTCCATAAACCACAATAGCGTTTGCACTATTTATTACACTCATCGCTGCGAAATAACCCTTTTTACAGCACTTCGTACACTCCTTGTTTCTAGCCGGACACTTCTCGTCTGATTGTGCATGTCCTCGATAACCACATCTGTAGCACTTAATACCACTGGAACTGGAACTGTCTGATTTTTCTCGTGCGTTCTCCTTTTTTGTTGTAATCCGTGCCACTACGTTATTTCCTATAGCCTTAGTCTGGACCAATGCTGTCTCGAACGCCTGTGCAATTTCCATCGCCTCTTTTAACTCGATGTCACCTTTTTTTAATATACGCTTCCTCACTTCCATTGAACGACCTTTCTCAATAATTTGATCGCAAATTTCTGTGTCCATAGAAGCGAATTTGCAATACTTTGCTTGCTGACGCAACCGTGTTACAAATTGACCGACCGTTTCGTCTTCTTTCTGCGCCATATTTCTAAAAAGGTGTCGCTCGTACGTCGTGTTCAATTTTGGCCTGAAGTAATCCGTTAGCACTTTCTTAGTCTTTTCGTATGGATCCTCGTTTCCTATCACCACGTCGCAGTCTGGAATAGCGTAGAATATGTCTTGTAGATTCATCCCGCCATGATGTAAAAGCATAGCTTTCTTCCTCTGCGTCTCGATTATATTTTTACTCAGCAGAAAAAGCTCGAAGCCTCTGAGCCATCTCTCCCATCTCGGATATATGCCGTGTTGATCCTCGTTCGGATTAAACGCTGCAATACTCGACTCGCCTGCCATGACGTCCTTATTAGTTTTTCCTCGTCGCCAATGTTATACTTGGGATGGCCGGGGTAACTTATTAACAACACTATACGTAATTGAATACTCGTTCTTTATTCGGACGTTCACTGCTCGCTGTCTCGTGTGTTAATGCTATGTCCGTTACTTTAGCAACGCCATCTCACGCTTACTCGCTCACATACATTTTAGGGCTTATACATATGTAACACACGGGCACGATTTCAAATGGTGCATTGCCGAAGTTTTGCATAAGGAGAAAAATGTGAGAAAGAGAGAGATAGCGGAAATGTTTTATATCAAAAAACATAATAATACTGTTACGCCCGTGCTGTACCCCCGTGCCGTGCGCTCATGCGGGTCGCCCCGTAGCAGAAGTTGCGAATCGTCCTTAGCGACACACACATACACACACGGCTGCGTTGTTTACAATCATTGACTGTCAGATTATACTCTGGGAATCCGTCATGTTCGGACGTGTTTTCCCGAGCTTCTTATACAAACGAGTTACAATATTAAACGAGTTCCTTTTCTATAAATAACGAGCCTTGTTTTATTTGTGAGAGTGCTGGAATACGCGTCGCGCGTGAGTGAGTGCGAGAGTGAGACGTAAACGCGCGACGAGCGTAACAATACGATCAATCTAAAAAAAGACACCGAGAATCTTAATCCGCTATATGACCGAATTATAAGTGCTACATAACATTTCTCTCTTTGTTTGTTTTTCTTCTGCGACCCACTCGTGTATTCTGTATTTTTAAGTAGTTCGATGCCGTCCTCTGACTCGGAATGACTGCTCTCACACGTCTCCGTCCCGGTTACCTCTTAACCCTGTGCTACATCGCATTGTTAATTCAGGATGGATCGCGGCTCCTTCATTTTAATAATTAGACAACATCGAAATCTGATAAAGTGTTAAACTGCAAGAAATTTACGTGCGACTAATATGAGATAGGTATATATTTTCCGTTCCTACGCCCTTTGTTCCTCGTTGCGATATATTATTATGTAACATGACTTTGTAGGTTTATTACTCTGGATAAGAACACAAAACGAATGTTGAAACGTCGAGGATTGACTTAATGTAATTACGACATTATACGCAATGTCAGTTTGGTCAAATAATACCGCTTATTAAATTTCACTGACGAAGAAAAGAAGTTTTTAACTTATTTCCTTCCTCGCTCCATACATACTTCCTACCTTGTACCTCTAGCTTCCTATAACCTATTTTCACCCATTTTCCTTCTGTTTTCTCTTTCCATGCCCGTTCTTTTATCCGTCTTTGCACTTCTCTGTCCTCAAAAATCAGGTCGTGATCAATGAAAATTTTCTTACTTCCCAGCTTCTTCTTCTCCTTCATGATATTATCCTTTGATTCCCAGCAGTCCATTTCAACTATTACTAACTCTCTTCCTTCTTTGCCTGTCGACCGCATCTTCTTTACTCCCGCTTTTGCACCAAATTCCCTCTCAAGAAACGTCTCCGCTGTGTCTATTAAGCTCTTGTTTTCCTCTTTATGTAATCCTCTGATCACTAGATTATTTTTCTTTTCCTTTTTTTTCTTTATATTTCTTTTTCTCTTTCTAACCATCTCCGCCACCTTTCCCACGAACTCCTCCATTTTGCCGCCGGTCGCCTCTTTCGTTATGTTTTCACTCCTTCGTTCGATCTTCGATAGTCTCTTTCTCCTCTCTTTTCCTCTTAGCTTTCGCTAACTCACATGCCATACTATTTTCACTTCCCACATACTCCAGTATGCTGGTCGAGCTCGATCTTTTTCTCATTCTTAACTCCTCCTTTGTAAGTCTTCCTTTTCCTCTTTTTTCTTTTTTTGGTGTGGCAAAAATTTCTTTACCCGTTTTCTTACTACTTAAACTATCCAAATTTGTAGCCAAATTCACATCTTTATTCCTTTTTACTACCTTCACACTCTCGCCTGCCTTTCCCTCCATCCTGTACGTCACTCGTTCACGCTCTGCTTCTAGTCAATCTCCTTAACCGCTGCCTATATGCCTAGACTGTTCCGTCTAATGTCGCTACCTACTCTATGCGTAACGCAAATCTCGCTCCCTTTTGGAACGCACAACGTTATTCTCCCGCCTTCTCTCACCTAACCTCTCCCTCTCTCTAAAACATTTAGCGCTCTTTTCTTTCACAATTTAATATTTCTCTACTACATCTATTATCCTAGCCTAAATTTAAGTTATTTTTCCTACCTTTCTATCGGTTTAGCGCCTACCTTACCTCCTATTTCCCTCTAAACTCTCGCCTAATTTATCCGCAACTCTCACACGCATGCACAACACACACGCTCCACTAACCAAGTCCATATTTTACGAATATATACTATTGAACAATAAGTAGTTGTTGGCGAATTTGCTTTCCGGGCGTAACTCCGGATCGCCAATTGGCGTAAGATGCCGGGTCGACCCCGACAGGGATCCGAGGTGCAATGATAAAACGGACACTTGATTTAACGGATTCACAAAGTCTTTAATGAGTCTGCAGTATATAACAGTTAGAGTGAACGCACTCGTTGCGAGTGAGCGCGACACTTGGCGCGCACGTGATCAGCGGCTGGCGTGGCGCACGGATAATTTGCGACGCGAATATGTTCGGGCGATTGCGGAGGCGATGGCAATTCGGCAGCGCACGTTTAGCTTGCACTTGTTTAAACGCACGGAAGGCGTTTTAATGCAGTCGCACGTGTTCGTAGCGCAGAGCGCACAACGAGTAGCAGTCCTTTGAACGATCGAGACGATCGAACGTACAATATAATGGCGAGGCGCGGCGCGACTTATACGCGGTGTTCTTCCCTCGCGGCAGCGATATATATATATATATATATATATATATATATATAACCAGATAGCAAAATGTTAGCAGAATGCGCGCAGATTGGCAGCAAATTTGATCAAAATCCCACACCAAAACTATAGCCATCTGTGTCCGCATTAAGCTCGTATTCTGTCGACAGAGCCTGCTGACAGGCAATGTAAGCAGATTGCCAACAGAAACCGCGCAGAGCCTGCATACAAAACCTGGCAGCAGATTGGCAGCAAAGACCGAGCAGAGCCTGCGCGCTCGACCTAAGAACAGATTGGCAGCAAAAACCGAGCAGACTTTATCCATACCCATACAGCACAAAATATTTTTTAAATATTTTTTAAATGTTTCTATGTCCGCCGGATTATGTCAGAAAAATATTTTCGAAAATATTTTTAAAAGATTGCAAATAAATATATACAATAATATTTGTAAAATCTCTATTAGAAATATTGCTTCGAAAAATAAAATATATATGTTTAACCCAATCAGCAATAATTGTTTCACGTTTGAAAGATTTTTTTAATATTTAAAAAATATACATTACACATAACATACTTTACATCTTACTTTAGAAAATATTATTTTGCATATCTATATCATTGCAGCAATTTTGGTTGAGCCTTGCGTTGTATTGCTGACAAAGATATGTCTCGTGGATGTTATGATTTTGCTTCGCAGGAGGCCTGCTTATATTAGCCCTCAACTAAAATTTACTTACGAGTTAGTCTTACCATTATGCGCCGCTCAGTAGCGTCGTTGCAAACTATCACGGAAAGGATCTGTTCGGTTTTTGCTGCCACTCTGTTCTCAAATCATACGCGCAGGCTCTGCTCAATCTTTGTTGTCAATCTGCTGCCAAGTATGTGTGCAGGCTCTGCGCGGTATCTGCTGCCAATCTGCTCACATTGCCTGTCAGCAGGCTCTGTCGCATTTCTGGCTACAGATTGACATCATCTAATAGAGCAGTTTCCGCGTGCAATTTGTTGCCTTTCTGATACCAAAAATTTAATGCAGACTCTGCTTAAAATCTGCTGCTCAGGTTTGGCTATCTGGGTATGTGTATAATTCAATGTTGCAACTGACTCATTGTTAGAGTTGTATGTTAGAGCTTCCGTCGAGCATTTATCTCTTTTACTAGTTTTATGAGAACACACCATAATCTATAATTTCGATTTGTAAAACCCGCGACACGAAAATAGGGGCGCTCCTGCCGGACGACGCGCTTTCACGTGATAGGCGCGAGCCCAGCGCGGGCGATCGTTTTTTGTTGAGAGTGACGACGCCGATGTCGACGAGTCGAGTCGAGTGTAAACTGTCTCTGAGTAAAGACGTACATATAAAAGTATCGAGTTATCTTTGCAATCCCAAACATTGGTCCTTCGAGCCGGATTACAGGATCCACGTATTTAGCAAACGAGTTTAACGAGTAAAATGAGTCAGCAAAAGAACAACACGAGAACAACAATGTCAGAGCAAGCTGAGACGAGACTAGAAAAATTAGAGGAGGTATATCACGGTTTCGAGACCACTCAAAAGCAGTTGCTAGAGAGCCTAGGAGGGCTCACCGCAGACGATATAGCGGAAGAAGAACTCTTCGAAGAGAAATATTTTGAAGTAAAAGCTATATTAAAACGATTCATAAAGCAGACTTCTACGGAAGGCGCTGCATCGCGGAATACGGACGCGATCACGCAAATACGTATAGGGTGCGGTGCTCAAGACAATGCATCGACCATGACACCGACACCGGTAGAAAACGAAACGCTAGCGGCTATTCTTTCGCGTCAAATGGAAATTCTCAATCGTGTAGCTAACGCCGCGACACCTGTCAACATAGATGCTAGGGTTAAGTTGCCTACTATTAAGCTTCCGCGTTTCGATAGAAAAATCGAAGAATGGAAATGTTTTGCAGATAGCTTTCGTTCAATTATATATGACAAGCCGCATTTGTCTAATATCGAGAAATTTCAATACTTGGTTTTGTCGATTTCGAGCGACGCCGCAAAGATTATCGAGTCAATTGAATTAACTGATCAAAATTACATAGCCGCATGAGAATTATTGCAACAGCGATACGACGATTCAAGGTCGCTTAAGAAAAAACATATTCAATGTTTATTTTCAATGCCAACAGTAGCAAAAGAGTCCGCAAGAGCACTACGAGAATTAATTGACTATACTTCCAGGCATCTGCGTATGTTAAAGGTTTTAGGTTCACCTATCGATACATGAGACGAACTTATCATGCACATGATGGAAACTAGATTCGACATAAGAACTCTTCGAGCATGGGAGGAAGAAATAGAGTCAAATGAAGGCGTGAAATTAGCCAACATGTTGGAATTTTTTAGAAAAAAATGCCAAACTCTAGAGCGTATCGAGTCACGGTCAGTCGATAAAAGCGAGAAACTAAAGGAAAATGACCAGCGCGGCAAGGGATCCTCTGCGACATTTTCGAAACCGCATTCCTTAAATAAGGGTGCTGCAAATCAAAAGACAGCGTCTTTAACCGCTTCTTTGAATTCAGGTAAGTGCTATTTTTGCAATGGAGCACATTATACATATTTCTATGAGAAATTTCTAGAATTACCAGTATCCAACCGCATCAAGGAGGTCAGACGATTGAAGTTGTGCATAAATTGCCTGAAAGACGATTACTATGTAAAAACGTTCAAAAGAGGTCTTTGTAAAGAATGTGCCGAGAAACACAATACGCCATGTCACCAACCGCAAGGTAACAAAGTCAAGACAAAATTAGAAGGTACAGAAACTCAAGGCGAAACGAACAGCAATCAATCAATTAGCAATGTAGCGGTTTATCACGTTTCAAGCAATGTCAAAAGACGTCGAGTTCTTATGGCTACCGCAATAGTAGAAACGATTCAGCGTAATGGTTCAAAAGCATTGATTCGCGTGCTTCTCGATAGTGCGAGCGAAACAAACTTTATTACTCAAGCAACATGCAATAAGTTAGCGTTAAAGCGACAAAAAGGTTCAGAGATCGTTACCGGTCTAAACGAGATAGAAAATAAAATTCATTATATTTGCGACGTTTATATCAAGTCAAAGTGTTTCGATTTCCAGATCAACGCACAATGTTTAATTGTCCCCAAAATCACGAAAAACTTGCCATCGATAACAATAGATCAGGACAAACTAGAAATACCTAGCAATATTGAGTTGGCTGATTTCAAGTTTAATAAAATTGGTCCGATAGACATGCTAATTGGAGCGGAATTCTTCTTTGATTTGTTAGAGACGGGTAAAATAAAACTCAAAGATCAATTAATTTTGGAGAACACTAAATTCGGATGGATAGTAGCAGGATCAATGCCATCAAAAGAAGACTGGAACTTGGAGCAAAACACGATGAGCTCACTGATTTGTTCACTAAAATCTTGCGAAATACTAAACGAAAATCTGGAAAAATTCTGGAAATTAGAACATTATGACAATGACAATACACGAGTGATATCGATCGATGATAGGAAATGCGAGCAATATTTCGAACAAACTACTACGCGAGCTGAAGATGGTAGATTTATAGTAAGATTGCCATTTCGCGATGTAAACATGCCTATTGGTAACAATAGAGAGATAGCTCTTAAAAGATTAAATCAATTGGAACGCATGCTTAAAGGCAACAAAGTAATGCGCAAACGTTACATTAAATTTATGCGAATATGAGCTGGTTGAAGTTTGGAACGTTCCTGAAGCGATTTTTTAAAACCGATTTGTTCCATTTCCCCTTTCGCACAGAGTTAGTTCTAAGCGTCAGACAAACAACAAAAAATAGTAGAAGCGAATACACGCGTCGGAAGGCACCCTTACACACGAGAAATGGAACAAATCATTTTCGGCGTAGCCAGAATATTTAAAGTGGTCCGGGGGTAGGTTTTTTGAGCAGAAGGGTGTCTTCCGCAGAGTGTATCGGTTCGGTCTTTTATGTACTTTGTGTGTGGCACTTAGAAGTTGCTCTGTGTCAAAGGAGAAATGGAACAAATCATTTTCGGCGTAGCCAGAATATTTAAAGTGATCCGGGGGGAGGTCTCTTGAGCATAAGGGTGTCTTCCGCAGAGTGTATCGGTTCGGTCTTTTATGTATTTTGTGTGTGGCACTTAGAAGTTGCTCTGTGCCAAAGGAGAAATGGAACAAATCATTTTCGACGTAGCCAGAATATTTAAAGTGGTCCGGGGGTAAGTTTTTTGAGCATAAAGGTGTCTTGCGCAGGGTGTATCGGTTCGGTCTTTTATGTACTTTGTGTGTGGCATTTAGAAGTTGCTCTGTGCCAAAGGAGAAATGGAACAAATCGGTTTTAGAGACGCAAGAATTTTTTTAGTCGTCTGAAGGGTAGTTTATCGTGTGTAAGGGTGCCTTCCGACGCGTGTATTCGCTCCTACTATTTTTTGTTGTTTGTCTGACGTTTAGAACTAACTCTGTGCGAAAGGGGAAGTGGAACAAATCGGTTTTAGAGATGCAAGAATTTTTTCAGTGGTCTGAAGGGTAGTTTATCGTGTGTAAGGGTGCTTTCCGACGCGTGTATTCGCTCCTACTATTTTTTGTTGTTTGTCTGACGCTTAGAACTAACTCTGTGCGAAAGGGAAAATGGAACAAATCGGTTTTAAAAAATCGCTCCAGGAACGTTCCAAACTTCAACCAGTTAGTTCACGAAGACGATCGCGATTTTCAACGCATTTTATGGCCATTTTCTTGCGAAGAGATCATAAAGGCATATTGTTTAAACACCGTTACATACAGAGAAGCTTGCGCAGCATTTTTAGCGATTAAAAGTCTGATAAAATTGGCAAAGGAAGATATCAAGCGTTATCCCCTTGCGTCGCTTACATTGTTAGAGAATACATACGTCGATGATGTAATTTCTGGAACGAATACCATTGAGGAAGCGCGTACTTTACAAAAGCAATTAACTTTTCTATTGCAAGAAAGCGGATTCACGGCACATAAGTGGTGCTCCAATTCAGAAGATGTCTTGATAGAAGTACCTATAGATTTGAGAGAGTCAAGTTTGGATTTGAATATTGACGCGAACGATGTCATTAGGACATTAGAACTTGAATGGAATACTACTTTAGACGAATTTCAGTCTACGACGCCAATAATAGAACGTGCATCCACAAAGCGTGAAATATTATCTGCGATTAGCAAGTTGTTTGACCCGCTAGGTTTAATCAGTCCTGTATTACAACAGTAGCTTTTTCTCCATTCCCTCAGTTTTCTTCTCGCTTCTTTCTTCGCTTCTCCGCACTCCCCATCCCACCACCCAAACTTCTACTTCTTGTTTCCCTTCAGCTCCTCTTCTACCCCTTTTATCGCCTCTACTATTCTTGTTTCTATTTCTTCTCACTCCTTGTTTAACTCTTCTACTTTTTCTTCCACTTCTCCTATTTTTTCTATGAACACCTTTATTTTTTCCTCGTTCCACACCCCCCTGCTTCTCTTTTTCCATCCTCTTCCTCTGCCTTTCTCCTTGCTCCCTCTTCTTACTACTATTTCTAAGGGATGATGGTCCGAGTCTACTCTATCCCCCACCTTCATGCTTTCGATCTTCTCTCTTACTTCTCCTTCCCCTATTACATAGTCAATCACCGTGTCCCCTCTTCTACCCGTGAAAGGAAATTCCCCCTCCTCGTCTCCTTTCACACTCCCGTTGAAAATTTTCCATCCTCTTTCCTTCAAGAAATTTATCAGCAACCTCCCCTCTTTATCCATCTTTCTATCCTTCGACTTTCTTCCCCCCCTCCCCCCTTCCCCCCTCTTTTTCTCTATATTTCCCCCTTTCCGTCCAGTCCTTGCATTAAAATTTCCCCCAATTATCGTAAACCTTCCTTCTTCTTTACTTTCCATTATGTGTCCCAACTCCTGCAGGATCTCTTCCATTCCTTCCTTCTTTGCATATACCCCTACAATATTCCATTTCTCACCACCTATCTTAACCTTTCCCGCAATTAACCTCTCTCTGTCCGTTTCTATTTCCGTTCCCTTCTCTTTTATCCCTTTTCTCATTCCCATTACCATCCCTCCTATTGCTCTCCCTTTTTTATTCTTTTTCTTCGCCCATTGCACTCCCCATTCGAATCCTTTTGGCAATCTTCCTCTTATTCTTTCCCAACCCTTTTCTCCAATCCACGTTTCTATCAAAACTACCACATCCTCTTTCTTCAGCCCTTCCTTGCATATAAAGAAAAAAAGAAGGAGTTTAAGGAGTTATGTAAAAGGAAGAAGAAAGAAGAGAATCTGAGATGGGAGAGGAAAGCGGAAGAACCGAGGAGGGAGTCGGAGACATGGGAGATAGTAAATAAGGAGAGAAGAAAAAGGGGGGATTGAGGAAGGGATAGAGGAAGAAGAATGGAAAGAGCACTTTATGAATTTGTTTGGAGGAGTGGAGGGGAGGGTAAGGAGGGGGAAAGAAGATGGGAGGGAGGAAAAGGAAGGAGAGGAGAAAGAGGAGATTAGTTTAGAAGAAATAAGAAGGGTAATAAGGAAGCTAAAGGACGGAAAAGCAATGGGAAGAGATGGGATACCAAGCGAGGTATGGAAGCGCGGTGGGAGCGAGTTGGAGAAATGGGCATGGAAGTTCATCAACAGGATTTGGAAGGGAGGAGGTTGGCCAGAAAATTGGAAGGAGGGGATAATTGCGCCTATTGTAAAGAAAGGGGAAGAAAAAAGGGCGGAGGAGTATAGAGGGGTGACAATAATGCCGTCGCTATATAACGTGTACACGGCCATTCTGGCGGAGAGGCTAAGAGAAGAGCTGGAGACGAAGAGAATAGTATCACAAAACCAGACAGGATTTAGGAGAGGAATGAAAATCATAGATAACATTTATGTGTTAAACTACTTGGTGAAAAGAAGGTTGGAGAAGGGGGAAAACTAATAGCATGTTTCGTAGATCTTAAGGCGGCTTTTGATTCGGTAGATAGAGGGGTACTAATAAAAGTTATGAGAGAAATGGGAATAAGGGAAGGGTTAGTGAGAAGGACGGAGGAGATTCTAAGGGAGACAAAAAGTAGGGTAAGGGGGGGAAAGCGAAATGGGAGAAGTGTTCTGGACGGGGAGGGGAGTAAGACAGGGGTATCCACTGAGCTCGTTACTGTTCAACGTGATGCTAGCGGATATGGAAGAGGAAATGGGTAGAGTTAAATGGAGTGGGATAATGCTGGGAGGTAAGAGGGTGTATACTTTGTCGTATGCTGATGATGTGGTGTTAATCACAGAAGACGAGGATCAAATGAGGAGCATGCTAGAAAGATTGGAAGGGCTGTACCACTTATTATGGATTACTTAGGTAGGAAGAGATTAGAACTGAATGTAGATAAAACGAAAATAATGAGGTTTAGGAAAGGAGGAGGGAGGGATTGTAAAAGAAGATGGCGATGGGAAAGTAAAGAAATAGGAGAGGTAAGGGAATTTCGGTATTTAGGTTACGTGTTCCAAAGAAACGGAGGACAGGAAGCGCAGATAAGGGAAAAGATCAAGAAGGCGGCCGTGGTGATGGGTAAGGTTTGGGGGATAGGGAAGAAGAGATTTGGGAAAGACTGGGGAAAAAGATTGTGGTTGTTTGATAGACTGGTGTGGACGGTTATGGGATATGGAGCAGAAATATGGGGATGAAGAGAGAGGGAAGGAATGGAAAGGTTGGAGGAAAGGTATATCAGATGGGTCTTGGGAGTAGATGGAAGAACACCGTGGTATTTGGTCAGGGAAGAGCTGCAGAGAGAGAAGCTAAGAGGGAGGGTGGAGATAAGGGCATAAAGATTTGAGAAAAAGTTAGAGGAGGGAAAAGGAAGTGAGCTGACGAGGCTAGTTAAGAAGAGATGAAGGGAAGGGAGAAAGAAGGGAAAGTTGGGTCAAGCTGGAAACGAGAGTGAGAAAGTTTCTTTGAAGAAAGAAGAGTGGGGTTAAAAAAACTGGAAAGGCTGAGAGAAGAGGGAGACAAATGGTACCATAAGCTATTTGGAGGGAATAGGGAGACGCAAAGGAAAGAGAAATGGGAGAGGATAGAGAAATCAGATTATAATAAGTGGTACAAGCTGATAAAAAGAGGGGGTATTCCGGGATATTTGAAGAAGGGATGGGGGGAGAACAGATGGAGAAGGGTGGCGAGGTTTAGATTAGGGAATGAGATGAGAGAAAGTAGGTACTGGGAAGAGGAAGAGAAGAAGAAGTGTAGGGTGTGTGAATACAGGGAAGAAACGTGGGAACATGTATGGGAAGAATGTAGAAGATGGAAATCTGGAGGAGGATGTTGGCAGGAAGCGGTAGGGAGGGTTTTGGATGAGAAGAAAGGAGCAGAGAAATCGATGATGGAAATAGAGGGAGAAAGAATGGAAGGAAAAGGGGAGTTAGAGGAGCAAGGAGAAGGAATGGGGGAGAGAGAAAGGGAGAAAGAAGGGGAGGTTGTGGAAAAGAGAATGGAAAAAAGCAGGAGGACAAGGAGATCTGAAGAGGTGAAGAGTTTGAGAGAGATGGAGGAGAAGCTTCTGTTGGGCTTGGAAGACGTCAAAGAGGCCAGGAAGAAGAAAGAGTGGGACGAAAGGAGGGAACCTAGACAGAAGGGAGAGAGGAAGAGGGACGCAGAGGCGGATGAAGCGGAAGCGGACAACCAAAGGGGCGAAGGAAAAGGAGGAAGGTGAGAAAATAAGATAAATTGTAAGGTCGTAAAATGACCAAGATGAAGGGGATGAGTTTTTGTAAGAGGTTTGGGTACGTTTCTCTTAAAAACGCCGTGTAGATTGTAAACTCTACGGGGATACACAATAAAGTTACATACATATTAACAGTAGCTAAGGTTTTAATGCAAGAGCTTTGGAAAACAAAGCTGGACTGGGATGATTCACTTCCAGAAGCGTTCAAGAATAAGTCGAAGAGCTTCCAAGAGAATTTGAAAAAGGTGAATATGTTACGAATACCTCGGATAGTCATTAGCACACAAGAAGCAAGTCGATTTGTAATTCAGGGCTTTTGCGATGCGTCTGAAAGCGCATATGGTGCATGTATCTATATACAATCAATAAACGAGACTTCCGGAGAAATAACAATTAAACTATTATATTCAAATGTTAGAGTCACCCCTTTAAAAAGGCAGACGATACCTAGGTTAGAATTATGTAGCGCATTGTTGTTAGCGAGATTAATAGCGAGTGTAAAGCGAGCGATTCGCATAAAAATTGACGAAATACACGCGTAGTCAGATTCCAAGGTCGTGCTGTACTGGCTTCGTGGTAACATAGCACGTTGGAAGCCTTTCGTATATAATCGCGTAAATGAAATCATCGAGATTTTATCCGCGACCAATTGGAAACACGTCAAGGGTTCGGAGAATCCTGCAGATCTAATATCGCGAAAAGCCACTCTTGCACAACTGAAGGACAATCACTTGTGGTGGAACGGCCCAAAATGGCTATCTGATACACATCAATTGGAGAGAAACACAGACCACAACCGAGAGCTTACCAAAGAAGAACTCTATGACGCCGAAAATGAGTCCAAGAAAGAGTCACAAGTTTGCCATCTGCATACACAGCAATCATCCGCATCTGATGATGTCATCCACAAACTCGTCAGGGATTGTTCGACATTGACAAAAATTGAGCGATCACTTGCTTCAGGTTTATATCTAATTGCCTGCAATCGCAAGGATAGAATCTTAACCAGATTAACTCTGCGAGAGTTGAACCTAGCCAGACGCGAGATAATCAAATATTCTCAACGCATCTACTTTCAAAAGGATTTGAAAAGTCTGCAAGATAGACGTGAACTGCATCGATCAAGTCAGTTGCATCAACTGCAAGCTTTCCAGGATGAAGAGAGTTTTATCAGGAGGCTTCAAGAGGCTCCTTGGAATTTCCAAAGGAAACATCCGATTTTGCTTTTCGCGCAATGTAAAATCACACGCTTGCTAATTGAGAAAGAGCATCGTACTCTGCTACATGCTAGTCAGCAATTACTATTGGCATCAATACGTCAGCAATATTGGCCATTAAACGCAAAAATTTTGGTACGTCAAGTCTGTCGTTCGTGCGTCTGGTGCGTCAGAAACAATCCAAAGAGATTAACTCAAGCAATGGGATCCTTACCTGGTGACAGAATCAAACCTTCCCGAGCATTCGCTATTACCGGTATTGATTTTGCTGGTCCAATCATCACGCTTGTCAACAAGGGACGTGGTCGGAAGACATGTAAATCTTACGTGGCCTTATTTATAAGTTTTGCCACAAAGGCTATTCTATAGGCTCTATCTAGAGGCAACAACCGAGTTATCAACCGCAGCGTTTTTGGCAGCTTTACGCAAATTTATCGGGCGACGAGGATTACCCAGCAAAATTTGCAGTGACAACGCTACGAATTTTGTGGGCGCTAAACGAGAATTGGAGGAACTCTATACCTTTATTCAGACTTCAATAAAGGGATCCGTCGGCGACGCTTTACAAGAAAAAGGCATTGAATAGTGCTTTATTCCTCCATATTCACCACACCTAGGTGGCTTATGGGAAGCAGGAGTAAAATCCTGTAAATACCATTTAAAGCGAGTGATGGGTAATACCTTATTTACCTTTGAAGAACTGACTACAGCACTAGTACAAATAGAGGCTTGTTTGAATTCGAGGCCGCTATCGCCTTTGTCATCAAATCCGTCTGACTTGCAACCTTTGACGCCAGGACATTTCCTCATTGGAGGACCCTTACCTTAAACAGCCTTCCCGAAGATGACTTAACGGACGAAAATTAATCGTCTAGACAGATAGGAGTTGATCCAGCGTTCCGTCCAGGACTTTTGGAAACGGTGGGCGGCCGAGTATGTGGCCAATCTTTAATGTCGTGTTAAATGGAAAACGCGACAAGAAAACTTGAAAGTCAATGATCTTGTACTATTGAAGGAAGAAAACCTTCCTCCCTTGAGGTGGAAAATTGGTTGCGTGGTAAAATTCACGCTGGTAAAGACAACTTGGTGCGGGTCGCAAGCGTACGCACGGCCACTGGTATCTCTAAACGCGCGATAACTAAACTTTGTAAACTACCTATAAACGATACAATATATAAGAAAGATCAGTAGACTAATCTTGGTGGGCGGTATGTTAAAGTTGTATGTTAAAGCTTCCGTCGAGCATTTATCTCTTTTACTAGTTTTATGAGAATACACCATAATGTATAATTTCAATTTGTAAAACCCGCGACACAAGAATAGGGGCGCTTTTGCCGGACGACGCGCTTTCACGTGATAGGCGCGAGCCCAGCGCGGGCGATCGTTTTTTGTTTAGAGTGACGACGCCTATGTCGCCTATGTCGAGTCGAGTCGAGTGTAAACTGTCTCTGAGTAAAGACGTACATATAAAAGTATCGAGTTATCTTTGCAATCCCAAACACTCATCAACGCCCAGCCCAAACCTCTAAACCTAGAAACATGAAATTCGAGGAGTATATTTCTTCCATGACGTAAGCACTCACTAAGAAGGAATTTTTAGAAATTTGACCCCTAAGGGGGTGAAAAGAAATAAAATGTGTTTTCACGACTTTTTTAATATCTCTTAGGCCCGATGAGATATCAACTTGGTTTTTGCTTACAAAGGTTGCCCATACAAGTGCTTAAAAACATAATTAAAAATTTTGCCCTAATTAACCCCTAAAGGGGCAAATCTAAATTCGGGGGTAAATTATAGAATGCTTCGCATACCGTAGCAAAGCACGAGTGTATCAAGCTAGTTATATAATAATAATAATAATAATAATAATAATAATAATAATAATAATAATAATAATAATAATAATAATAATAATAATAATAATAATAATAATAATAATAATAATAATAATAATAATAATAATAATAATTATTATTATTATTATTATTATTATTATTATTATTATTATTATTATTATCATTATTATCGTTATTATCGTTATCATCGTTATCATCGTTATCATCGTTATCATCATTATCATCATTATCATCATTATCATCATTATCATCATTATCATCATTATCATCATTATCATCATTATCATTATTATCATTATTATTATTATTATTATTATTATTATTATTATTATTATTATTATTATTATTATTATTATATTATTATTATTATTATATTTCTACATCACAATTCTACAGAAATAAACTCCCGGGAAAAAAGGATTAGATCTGATCAGATCAAATTTTTCTTGGTCAGATATGCTCAGGACTCCTCATGTCTGCGCATATCTAGTCATATATGTTCATATATAACTTTATATAATTATATATGGGGTGTAATCTGATCTTTGACAGCTCAGATCGGACCATATCTACTCTGTGATTGAATTTCATCGAAACAGTCCAGATCTAAGTGTATCTTTAGATATAACCATATCTATACTCGAATGCGATTCAAAATACATTACATCTGACTTTATATGTTCAGATATAAGTCAAACTGAGGTTGTGTTTAATCGAAAACTGTTCAGGTCTGACGATATCTGGCCATGTTTAACTATAATAAATTAAATGTTCGATGATCGATATTTGTCTAATGTGATATAATTAAAAATATAAATATGAATTTATATATTTATACATGGCAAATTAAAGATATTCAATTAAATATCTTTAATATAATTATTGATATAATTTGATATAATTATATAAAAATAAATTATAATAAAGATATAATTTGCAGAAGAAAAGTATTTTTTTATAAACAAAAAAGTTAGTTATCTATACTATTATTATAAAGAGACAGAGTTTGTCGGTTTGATTGTTTGTGTTCGATGATCTCGGAAATCAATGGATCGAATTTTTACCAAAAGTATATGAAATAGGGGTAGAATTTCCAGGGGAGTGTTATAGAGTGTATAGTTTTTGTTACCGATTTTCTGGAAACCGGTTTTTTTTATTTTTCTAATTTTTCGAGAAATAATTGACCGAATTTTAAAGAATTGTATATAAAACAGGGGTAGAATTTTCCGGGGAGTGCCATAAAGTGTATAATTTTTTGTTACCGATCTTTTTGGAAACCGGTATCATGTCCACACTGCGGACACTAATGACATACTGCTCTTTTGTTGCACCCTCCTTCATGCATGTGCTTTATAAGTTATAAAGCGAGGTCCACGCGCATGAGGGGGGTGCAGGGGGGGGACGAAGCCCCTCCGATCATGCTTAAAGCGAGGTCCACTTCACACCCGGGCACGTCGAAGGTGTAATCAAACATAAACTTTGAAATACGTAAAATATTCATTATTTTCAAGTAATATCTTTAAGTAATGTTTTATGGATACATATATAAATAAAAGATATTATTTTTGAAGATTTTTGCTTGCTGAAAATGAGCGTCGAGCGTCAGTGTAAAAAGGCACCTTAAGCTCTGCGATTGGGGAATCTCGCTTACGAGGCCGTCACGTGGTGCGTCACCTAGACCGGCGCTTGTTTTTATAACGTGCAAGACGTGACTTTCCCGCTGGCGATAAAAAAAAGTTCGGTTTCGTTCGTGCGTCGTGCGGGCTATGTCTGATGCCATTTTCTCTCGTTGCTCGGCGTGTACTCGTGTTATAGTCAGTTGTGCGGGCTATGCTATTTCCTCTCGTCGCTCGACATGTACTCGTGTAATCAGTTGTGCGGGCTATGCCATTTCCCCTCGTCGCTCGGTATGTACTCGTGTAGTCAGTTGTGCGGGCTATGCCATTTCTGTTAAGAAAGTAATGTCATTCTGGTCTTTTATCTATATAGTCATGGTTCTATAGTGTTATTCTTATATAGTATTCTATCTATCCATGTATATAATCCTAGTTCTAAGTTTTCGCGCTTTTTATTCTTATACAATTGGTACTTCTGTCTGGTCGTTCTCTTCCGTTAAGAAATTAGATACTGAAAAGTCACGTTACGTTGTGGTCTCAGCATATTGTATAAAAGACCAAATAAATAGTATCTATTATACAAAAGAATACAAAAGTCTCATCAAGAAAATTGCGGAAACCTTTCCAATAACAGGTTATGGGCCCAGGCTACAGAATTGCAGAGAATACGGAAGATACATATCATCGAGGTTAAGTACGATATCTAAAATGGCTCAGAATATAAGTAAGAGTAATTTCTACAACATTGATCCTCTGAACGGCGAAAATTATGAAGCCTGGAAGTTTAGAGTTAAAACAATATTGATTGAGAAAAATGTAAAAGAGATAATAGCCGTTAGATATAGCGATGAGAACTATGAGACTCAGCAGCAAAAGGAAGAAGCAAGAAAGAAAGAGAATAGGTGTAAATCTATACTTGTACAATGTATAGATGATACGCAAATAGATATCATACGAGACAAGACAACAGCGTATGATATGTGGAAAAGTCTGCAAGATGTACACGAGAAAAGAAGTCTATCCGAAAAATTATTCCTTCGAAGAAAATTAATGTCAAAGAAAATGAATGAAGGAGAGAAGTTAGAGGATTTTCTATCAAAATATGATCATGTTCTGTGCCAGCTGAAATCATCAGGTGCTGAAATAAAGGAAGAGGATGCTATTTGTACGTTACTACTCGCATTACCAAAGTCATATGAAACAGTAATGACGGTCCTTGAAAATATGGCGATGGAGACATTGGACATGAATTATGTGAAGACAAGGTTAAGGATAGATTCTGAGAAGAAGAGAGAAAAAGATGACGGCCAGAGTGAACCAACGAAGCCAGCTGCATTCAATACCAACAAGTCAATACGATGTTACAATTGCGGTGAAACTGGACATATCAAGAAACATTGTAAAAAGCCATCTCAAGATCAACCGAATTATCAAGGCAACACATTTAGGGGACTACAAAACAGAAGAGAATCCCACCATACAAACAGAGGAGGTAGAGGCTATCGAGGATGGAACAACCAGTCGAATTATAGACATGCTAATTATAACCAACAAAGAAGAGGACATTATGCCGCAGCGGATAATACGCGTGAAGATAGTATATGCTTTTTGAGTAACAGAGATAGTAACACAGAGGCAGTAAGTAATGATGATATTTCGTTCTTCGTTGATTCGGGATGTACTGATCATTTAGTAAACAACAAAGAATATTTTAGTGATTTTATGAAATTAAATGAACCAATAAAGATAGCAGTTGCCAAAGACAAAAGTTATTTAAAAGCAATAGGTGTAGAAATATTAATGTCCAAAGTTGTGTAAATGGTAACAAAATCAAATGCACTATCAAAAACGTTTTTTATGTCTCGAATTTGAAGAAAAATCTATTGTCAGTTAGAAGACTAGAAATGTTTAATATAAGTGTAATATTTGAAAAAGGTAAAGTAAAGTTGTTTGATGGAAAGAGAATAATAGGCTTAGGTAATAGAAATAATCTATATGAAATATTTTTTAAAGTTTTTAAAAATAAATGTTTATATATTAATAAGGAAAATGAAGAGACTAAATTATGGCATAAGAGATATGGTCACATAGGATACTCAAGTTTAAAAGTATTAATAGATAAGAATATGGTTGATGGCATTAAAAATCTAAAACCAAGTAAAGTAGAGTTTTGTGAGTCATGTGTAAATGGTAAAATGACGAAGTTACAGTTTGGAAAAAAGCAGAAAAGTAAAAGTATTCTAGAAATAATACATTCTGATGTTTGTGGACTGATAAATCCAATATCACATGATGAAGATAGATATTTCGTTTCGTTTATAGACGATTACTCAAATTTCGTTTGTGTATACATGATTAAAAACAAAGGTGAAGTATTTAGTAAATTTAAAGAACATATACAAATGGTACAAGCTAAATTTAATAAACGAGTATCAGTTTTGCGATGTGATAATGGTGGGGAGTATGTATCAAAAGAAATGATACATTATTGTAAAGAAAATGGCACTTTTATGGATTATACAATACCATATACTCCTCAACATAATGGTAAAGCCGAACGATTTAATCGTAGTTTAGTAGAAAAAGCTAGATCGATGATAAATGATTCAAAGGTACCGAAACAGTTTTGGAATGAAGCAATAAGAACAGCGGCGTATATTTTAAATCGTAGTCCAAGTGCAAATCTAGAGTTAATCACTCCTGCTGAGGTATGGTACGATAGGAAACCTGATGTTACAAATTTGAGAGTTTTTGGAACAGTAGGGTATTCATATGTACAGGATCAATTTAGAAATAAGTTTGATAAGAAAACTGAAAAATGTATAATGATTGGATATGTTAACAATGGTTATAGAATATGGAATATTGAAAAGGAGAAGGTTCAAACTTCCAAAAATGTAACATTCAACGAAAACGTGTTCTATTATAAACAAAATCATAGGAGCGTAGGAGTAGATGTAGAAAATAACGACAACGGAGATAATGATGTAGGTAGTAAAAATATAGATAGTAAAAGTGATACAGAGTCAGAAAGTGAGGAATTAGAAACTGAAGATTCAGAAAATGAAAAATTAAAAGCTAAAGGGTTAGAGACACAAGAAAAGGTTAAAAGTAAAAGAAATACAAGATTTCCAACGAAATTTGATGATTACGAGATGTATATGGCTTATAATGCTGTATCCTTTGTAGAAAATGTTCCGAATAGTTATGATGAATTAAAGGATAGAGCAGATCGAAATTTGTGGGAAGGAGCAATGAATAGGGAAATAGAATCTATAGTTAAGGCGAATACATGGAAATCAGTAGTTAAACCTAAAGATGCGGAAATATTGGATACAAAATGGGTATATGCATACAAACCACTCGAAAAGGATAAGCGAGATCAGTACAATGCTAGATTAGTAGTAAGAGGTTTTGCGCAAAAGGAAACATTCAATTTTGATGAATTATATTCACTTGTTGCAAGAATGTCCACTATAAGAACTTTATTAGCTATAGGAAATCAAAGGAAACATCATTTTATACAACTAGATATTAAGACAGCTTTCTTGAATGGGGAATTAAAAGAAGACATTTATATTTATCCACCCAAAGGCATTAAATGTAAGAATGGTCATATACTCAAGCTACTCAAATCACTATATGGGTTAAAACAGTCATCTAAATGTTGGAATGATAAAATTAATGATTATTTAAAAAATCTGGGTTTTGAAAGATCAACTAATGATTATTGCCTATAAGATATGTAGGATAAGTTGCTACTTTCACATTTTATATGTCAATTGATAAACCAGTCACTTTAATTCGTGACTGTCGCGAGCAATTGTATTTTGTGTGTCAAGAGTTAGCATACAGAAAAGATACAGTTTTTTATGCAATCGATCAAAGACAAATCGCAAGGAAAAGACAAAAAGAGAACATTATAAAAAAGAGAGAGAGAGAGAGAGAGAGAGAGAGAAAAGGGGAAAAGAGAGAGAGAGAGAGAGACAAAAAAAAGGTATGTATGCTAACTCTTGACACACAAAATAAAATTGCTTTCAATAATATTTATATTTTTTAATTAATAGTAAATAAATGTAATCGGTATCAGAACATTTTCCAATTTTTCGGAAATTAATTGACTGAATCTCAAACAATTGTATATGAAGTAGAAGTAAAATTTTCTGGGGAGTGCTATAAAGTGTATTATTTTTCGTTACCGATCTTTTTGCAAATCGGTTACGAAATTTTTCCAATTTCTCAAGAAATAATTGAATCTTAAAAAATTACATTATGAAATAAAGGTAGAATTTCCCCGGGATTGCTATAAAGTGTACAATTTTTCGTTACCGATTTTTTGGAGAACCGGTTACAAATTTTTTCCAATTTTTCGGGAATTGATTGACCAAATTTTAAAAAATTATATATGAAATAAAAATCGTGTCAAAATTTTTTTAATTTTTGGAGGATAAGTTCAATTTTTTATTAATGGATAATTTTTTATTAATAAATTGATTTTTGAAACCGGTTACGAAGTTTTTCCAATTTTTCTAAAAGGGTTTCCGATTTTTGTTTAAAAAAATGTACGTGATTGTTCTAATTTCTTCAAATTTTGAGATATTAGCTGAATTTTTTTAGAAATAATTTTTTGTTACCTTCTTAAAAACAATGCCCAAATTTGTATAATTTTATAATTAAAATTTTATAATTTTTTGGAGATGGCAAAGACGTGTATAATTTTTCATAATCGATTTTTTGGAAACCGGTTTCAAAATTTTCTAATTTTTTAATGAAGGCTACAATGAGTTTATAGAAAAATTGCTAATAATAAAAGGGTTTCCGATTTCTGCTCCAATTTCCGTAAATTTTGAGATATCAAGCTGAATTTTTTTTATGGATAATTTTTATAGATAATATTTCGTTACCGATTTTTGTGGAAACCGGTTACGAAATTTTTTAAATTTCTCAGTAGTTAATTGATCAAATTTCAAAAAATTGTATATGAAATAAAGGTAGAATTTCCTGGGGTTTGCTATAAAGTGTATAATTTTTCGTTACCGATCTTTTGGAAAACCGGTTACGAAATTTTTTCAAATTTTTGGGAATTAAAAAAGAATTCGAAGATGTAAGTTAGAGTTTGAGGAAAAAGAATATGAAAGGTGCTCCTAATTAATAAGTGAGTTTGGGGAGGGCCGTATATAAGACATTTGGTGGATACCAAATCTACGCAGATATCTAATCAATATCTACGAGACGTGCAGTAGTTATTTATATAAATATCCACTAGATATTTAATGGATATCCCCATGGATATTTAATGGATATCTATTAGATCTCGTGGATATCATGGATATACATTGGGGATATTTAATAGATATATCTATTAAATATTAAGTTCTGTGTGGGATTAGAGACTTTACATTTTTTACTTTAATTAATAAAAATTATTTACTGGTTATACATGCAAATGTCGGATCATCCGATAGATGGCATTCAATGAGATTCGTTTCTCGTATTTAAAATATGACAATCGATGTTATAAGAACGGTATATAAATCAAGTGTACGGTACAACTTATATCAGGTGTATCGGAGTCCACGATTATAATAAAGTGGCACACAATTTTGAATTGGATATATTTATGGTTTTATAGCATTTTACATCCCTTCATAATTTTTAATTATATCTGAACAGATCTGAATACATTCGGTAAATATTTATATTTTGGCAGATCAAATTATATCTGGTCAGATCTGGTTATATCTGTTCAGATCTGGCCAGATAAGACAATTTGCATCAAATTATATCTAGCCAGATCTGATAAACCCGATCTGGTCATATCTCGGTAGATCTAATTCTTTTTTCCCGGGCTTATACATGATTTTTAATTGCGTGCGTGCGTGCGTGCGTGCGTGCGTGAGATGTGTATCTTCCAATAAAAAAATGTTGGTAATTACTGCCACTATAGGATTCCTTTAAAATATTTACAAAATATTTTTAAAATAATTTAATTTTTTAAATGAATATTTTAAAAATATTTTAATCTTTCTTATAAATATTTCAAAAATATTTCAAAAATATTTTGTGCTGTCTGGGATATTATTGAAAGCAAATTGAGAACATTCAAATATGGGGTTTACACTCTTTTTGAGTATTACTTTCATTTAAGGGTTTTTAGGGTTTATACCGTCATTTTTAAGGATTAAATTAACCATTAATTGAAGGATTAATCATTATTTGAAGGTTAACCTTCTATTGGCGGTCCGAAATCACACTCAACTTTAACCCTCAGGGTACGGACTATAAAAAAGTTACGTTCCGTACGGACATGGGTTAGCCTAACCCGGCGACTTTGATTGACTGTATATATCGGGCTGTAATTTATCAATTGAAACAAATTTTTTTTTCTTTGGATCGGAAATTTTCTCAAAAATACAATGGCGTTGATAGATTTATTACATTATTTGTTTAAACAAAGATACATTTGAAAATGTAAACTATTCTCAAACAATTTTCATAAAAATTCATTTTTTCTTTTAAATTGCATAACTTTATGAAAAAAAAGATATCGACATTTTTTAAGTCGCATTTGAAAGCTAAAAAGTTGTTCTTTGAAATGGCTGAATTCGTTTTTTGATCCATATCAAAAAGTATATTTTTTTTAACTATGAAAATACCCGTTTGTTTGCGATAGCGATATAACGTTACTTGCTTGATTTATCGTAATAACGCAAAAAAATATCTTAAAGTAAAAATAGTTCTTTTGGATGTTGTTGATTAGTATAATATAAATAAATAACAAAAATTGCATGCACGGATACGTTATGCTGGTATGCTACAAAGCATCATTTTGAGGTTAGAATGCACATAAGGAGGGCATGACCACAAGGAGTGGTACTATCAAAGCCCCTAGTAAGGGAAAGGGGAAACAAGCCCAAAGAAAGGGAAATGACGCCCCCGGAAAGAAGGACGGATCAAAAAGAGCGACCAGTCTTGATGGCAGGAAACACAGAGGCAGAAACATTCCAAGCTCTGATTCTGAGGAAGGGTCCCACACACGTTCGCATCCACGATCGAAGAGGGATACGGATCGGGATTCGGAGGTAACCGAAACCGAGCCCGAGGACGAGACAGACGTCATCATAGTGAATAAGGAAGAGGAAAGACCCACGCGTGTGGAAAAGGAAGAGCTGAGTCAAGTCAGGAGTATGATGGCGGAAACAGAGGCTACAATAAAACAGCTGGGCGTGAAGGACGATTGCCCATCCCTGTCGTCGCGTACCAGAAAAGAAGGAGGACGATGCCGCCCAGCAGAAACTGGGAGCTATTACCTAAAACAGCTCCAGAAGGCGTGCAAGGAGTTAACCGAAAAGGCTCAGGAGATAAAAATCCTGAGGGATGCAACAGTCTCGGCGACCCTCTCCCATAATAGGCGGATTGAGGAGAAGCTGGCTATGCAAGAGCTGATAGACGCTCCGGCGGAAATCCTGCCGGTAGTGATAATGGAGGCAGTCAACGGCGTTGACTTGGTGCTGGAAAAGGCCAACACGATAAAAGGAGAGCACAAGGGCAGACTCAATGAATCTGCGGGCACAATCAAAGCCGCCCTGACTCTGCTCGTAGAAAGATACGAGCATCCCATTACCGGACGGGAAAGAGACGCCGAAATGGAACTGCTTCGCGAAAAGCTAGCGGCCCAGGAGGAAGATCTGTTGACCCTTAATCAGGTCAAAGTCCAAAACTTGCAGATGCAACGACAGCTGCAAGAACTGCAGGAACAAGTCACAGTACTGAAAGCAGAGAGGGACATGAAGATACGAGCGGCGCACATAAGAGAGAGAGGTGGCAAAAGGAAACAACTTTTACCCCTGACTCAATCGTTATCATCTTCCGAGGAAGATGCTTATGAGAGAAAGAAGGTGGAACGCACGGGATTCAACGAAAAGATGGAAATGGAGATGGAAGTGGAGCCCGTGGCGGGAAAGGAGGGAACGACCAAGAACTCGAGGAATAGAATCTTGGAGGAAATACGAAGGGAGGGAATGCCAGAGGCCAAGAGACCTCCCATACAGGGGAAACAGGCGATCATAGACTCTGCGAGGCCACCTGTAGCACCAGCGGAGCCAACCCCCCATGTGGAGGCGAACAACGCGCCCAGCATGGAGAGTAGACTGGCAACTATGCTGGTCACCTGCGTGAGGAAAACAGTGGGAAAAATGGAAGAGAAGCTACGAGCAGATCTGATCCAACTAATCCCAAGGAAGAAGGAAAACAAAGATCAGAGGATCTCCCCCCCCGGAAAAGGGTGCAAAGGGGAAGATAACGTCCGATCCCACATCGACCGGGGGCAAAGGCCCCCGATTGCAGGTACTAGGACGAGAAGGACGAGAGGAGGATCCCGCACCGTCCGATCCCACATCGACCGAGGGCAAAGGCCACCGGTCGCAGGTACCAGGACGGAAAGGGGACCCAGCGCCGTCCAATCCCACATCGACCGGGAGCAGAGACCCCTGGTCGCAGGTACTAGGACGGAAAGCGACTCCCGAGCCCACGTCATCGCCCGCCCCCGCTCCCATAAAGAAAGCGGGGGATGTGCATTCACGGGCAAAAAACGAGACAACACAGGTCGCCACCGCTGGGCCATCGAAACAGAAGGAATGGACCCAGGTAAAAGCCAGAGGCAGATAAAGCGGGGGGAAGCCAACACAGGCCAAACCCCAGACCCGGGCCCAATCACGGAAATCAACGGATAGGAATACCGGGAAGAAGGATGCCGAGAAGAAGACGGGATAGGGGGGAAAGTCAGGGGGCAAAAACACACAACCGCCCCCTGCACCCTCACAGAAAGGAAAAAAAAGGAGAGTACCGTGCACAGCAGCAATCACTTTGACCTGCCCCGAAGGGGAGTACGCGGAGTGCATGGGAGAGGTTAGGAGGAAGATACAACTGGAGAGTCTGGGAATAACAAAACTCTCAAATGTCAGGCGTACCGCCACTGGGGCAATGAGCCTTGAGATAGCGGGGCAAGGCAACGCCGGAAAAGCTGATGCCCTTGCCGGTAAAATAAGTGAGATACTAGCCGGCAGAGAGGGAGTGAGAGTGAGCCGACCGATGATAACGGCTGACATAAGACTTGTCGGATTTGAGGAATCAATGAGTGAAGAGGAGATTGGTGAGGCCTTGGCGAGGAGAGGAAATACCGGCCTCATCAACTTCAAGGTTGGACCCATAAGGAAAATGAACAACGGACTGTGTTCCGCAGTGGTGAACTGTCCGTTGGCAGTGGCCAACAGCCTTGTGAAAGAGGGAAAAATAGCACTGGGGTGGTCGCCCACGAAAGTGCAGTTACTAGACAAACGGCCACTTCAGTGCTATAAATGCATGGAGGTGGGACACACGCGCGCTCAATGCAGCAGCGAAAAAGATCGAACCGGGGATTGTTACAGGTGCTGGGAACTCGGTCACCCGGCCAGAGAGTGTCGGGTTCCCGTGCGATGCACCGTGTGCAAGGATAAAGGGCTCCCTCACGATCACCGCGTTGGGGGACCCACCTGCAAGGGATGCAAGCCGGGAAAGAGGGGAAAGACAGAAGAGGCAGGAAAAAAGGAAGAGGAACCCACGAAAAACAAAAGTAGTGGGAAGAAGCCCAAAGTAACGTCAAACCTGGAGGTTAGGAACTTCGAGGTTAGAGACGGGAACAAATTGATAGCCGGAGAGGTGATCACACAGGACCCTCCCAAGGGCAAAAGGCTTCAAAAGAGAAAACCGGAGGGCACAAAAATACTCGTCAAGTCTGATGCTCTCAGGATAATTGGGGTGGTGACTCAAGAGGAGCCACCGAAAGAACAAAGGCCCCCGAAGAGGAAGAAAGAGGGAGATAAGGCCCTGGATAAGCCAACAGACACCACGGTGCCTATGGACTTGCAGGAGGAAGCGGAAACCCTTTCGCCAGATCCACTCAAGATAACGGATAAGGAGGAAATCGCAGAAATGGCGAAGGTGGATCAAGAGGGAACGGGAGATACCTCTCCGCAGGCAGAGACCGCCAGCGTAGAGGAAGGATCGGAGGACTTAGGACCAGGATACATTGGTTATGTCCCTTCGGATCCTGCAGTCTAATTTGAACCACGCCCGCGCGGCCCAGGATCTCTTTTGCCAGACCCTGGCAGAGTGCGGGTGTGACTTGGGAATCGCGGCGGAGCCTTACTGCGTCCCCCGAGGAAACTGGGTGGAGGATCGCGGGGGCTCCGTCGCGATATCATGGAGGGCGACGGAGACATCGCCATCGTGCACGACGAGAAAGGTCGGCACGGGTTATGTCGCGGTCGACTGCGGGCCCATCTCCGTGGTGGCGGTGTATGCCCCTTCCAGCTGGACCCGCCCCCAATACGAGCAGCTGTTGGCAGAGTTGGAGAATTGCGTTCGCGGCTGTTCGTCGGGGCGGGTGATCGTGGCGGGGGACTTTAACGCGAGATCCGCGTTGTGGAATTGTCCCCCGCCAGCGAACTGGAGGGGCCCCGTCACCGAGGCCTGGGCGGCGGGACTCGGCCTGAGCCTGATTAACTCGCGTCGTCCTAACAGGGGGTTGTCCGGACAGTCCGGACAACTAGTCTTTCTAGACGTCGGCTACAGGAAGTGGGGCCGGAATACGATCGGTACGGGCCTAGAGAGTAGGCAGATAGGTCGCCGCCATTGGCGGACGTTTTAAACGCGACCTGGACGTCTTCTCCAGGAAGTCGACGCGGAATCGAGATCAGGGACATCGAATGGACCTTGCGCACAGGTCGGCGTCGTTCAAAGGTCAATATTGTAAAAGTTGAATTGTTGCTACCCGGAAGTCGAAAGAGCGCGACGCATATAGTGTACTAGCGTTGGAAATTTCCATCGCGAACATCTGGCGCACACCTGGTGTGCCGAAGCGCGTAAACACCTATTGTTAAGGCGTAGTATGGAAATTTCCAGAGAGGAGAAAGCGGCCGAGACCCCATGGAAGGGGAAAAACCTCGGTGGTAGGGAGCCCGAGAGAGCAACGTTTATGGTAGCAACCTCGCGCGTATTATCCCGGAGTGTCGTTAGAATATTCGCGAACGCGAAACGGAATACGATTAATTAAGTCTACCACAGTGTCCGAAACAAACGGGAACGCCCGCCAACAGCGTTACGTGACGTCGATACGAAAGACGTACGGGTTTTCGCGTACTTGAATCGCGAAATCGCACTCAGCGAGGCGTGCGACCGCCATCTTGTGTGGCAATCGTTAATTGTGAACCACCAACATTGTGCAACAAAAATTAACAATAAAAGCAATCGTTATTTGCAAAAATCCAGACGAAAATATCAATTACTTACCTGGAAACTTACCTGAACAAGCGGCTGTCCGGCCATCTTGGTGATAGCGTGGTCCGATCTTCAAGGTCATTACAGATTCTACTTCGGAGGAGGCCATTGATGAGGAAACCGTGGCGGAAACCTGAAAAGAGTTGATATTAGTTGTAGTTACGCGGACAGTTCTCGTACTTACCTGGTTGTCCGGCTATCTCCCAGACGCGTTGATCCTGGACATCGGTGAGCAGCGGTGATCCACGGCATCGGCGATGGTGATGAAGCAGCTGTCGACGAAACCTGAAAATAAAAGAGAATTAATAGCGTTTTACTTAGATTAATGTCGGGACTTAGCCGATCAAGCGGTTGTCCGGCTATCATGGTTCCACGGATGAGGTAGATGAATGATCGATAGTGGAGGTGACTGGCAGAGCATCCCAGAGGAGGCAACCGTGGCGGGAATCTGAAAAGTCAACGGGTTAAGGAGATATTACCTGATCAAGCAGCTGTCCGGATAACAGGCATCTCTGGCTGGCCGATTGAGGTCATACCTAGCGGTATCCAGAGCCCAAGCGATGCTTATCGAGCAGTTGTGGCGGGATTGAAAAAATAAAATTGTTTAAACAAATTGTTCACATTTTGGCTGATTTTCATTACGAATACCTACCTTCTCGGTATATAAAGGTTAAACCGAGTGATGACTAATAGGACAAAATAACGTACCCCGTGGCCCGATTATGCATCGTTCGGTCACAACCTAACTTGGGCCACCCCCCCCCTGTGGCCCGTGACATTTGCAACTGGGGGGTAATGACGAACCTGGAGACCTTATCGGACCGATATATCGAGTGGTCAATCCGGGTCGTCCCCCTAGAGGTGCTAGCCCGCCGTCGCAGGGCTGCGAGGTCCAGACGGAGATGGGCCATAAAAAAGATGGACGCGGACAAGTTTGTCGCAGCGGCCCTGGCCCTTAACTGGGGCAAGGAAGGAGAGGAAGCCATAGAAAGGGAGGGGGTGGATCGGGAGGCCGGGGTGCTCGTCGACACGATGGTCAAGGTATGCAACGCGGCCATGCCCCGGCTCCATCCGCTCCCCCCTAGAAAAAGCGTGTATTGGTGGAACGAGGAGCTGACCACCTTAAGGCGCTCCTCGGTAAGGGCCAGAAGGACGTGGCAGAGGGCCCGTCAAGGCAGAAACAGCCCGACAGAAGAGGAGGCAGGAGAGGCCTGGCGAGCCGCCCGCCAGAACCTCTCCAAAGCCATCCACAAGGCCAAGGGGCTTGCCTGGGACGAGCTCCTCGATGGCGTGGACGAGGATCCGTGGGGGCGCCCGTACAAGTTGGTACAAACCAAGCTTAGACCCTGGGCGTTCCCACTAACGGAGACGCTTGACCCCCCATTTGTCGAGAAGGTCGTCGACACCCTCTTCCCCCGATGCAACGAGGGAGAAATAGGCATCCCGGCAGCGGAGCCGGAATGGAGGGAAGAATGGGGGGTCACAGAGGAGGAGCTATCGAGGGCGCTAAAGCGGGTAAAAAGGGGCAAAACCCCCGGTCCCGACGGGATCCCCGGGCGAGCATGGCCCTTGGTCGCAGGGGAAATGACCGGCAAGATGCGAAAGGTGTTTACCGCATGACTAAAGACCGGTCGTTTCCCCAAAAAATGGAAGGAGGCCAGCCTGGTGCTCCTGCCGAAGGAGGGCAAACCACCGGACATGCCCTCCTCCTACCGGCCCGTGTGCCTGCTGGACGAGGTGGGGAAGATTCTGGAGCGAGTCATCGCGGAACGCCTCGTCCAGCACTTGTCCCAAAAGGAGGGGAGAGGTCTCTCTGACGACCAATTCGGCTTCCGTGCCGGGAGATCGACGGTGAACGCAATCAAGCGCGTCCTCGCCCGGACGGAGGCCGAGATAGCCGGGGGGGGGAGTTGTCATGGATATAGGCTACGATGTTAGGAACGCCTTCAACTCCCTCTCTTGGCCGATTATAATGGGGGCCCTGTTAGATTTCGGGGTCCCCTTGTACCTAGTGATGGTCGTCAGCGACTACTTCGTTGAGAGGGGACTGACGTACACGGACCGGGACGGAGTCCTGAGGGTCAGGTTAATGGAGTGCGGGGTCCCGCAGGGGTCAGTTTTAGGACCCCTGCTGTGGATCATCGCGTACGACCTGGTCCTCGGGACACCCCTCCCCACAGGATGCTGGCTCTCGGGATATGCGGACGACATATACCTGGGAGTCAGCGGGAGGGGATGGCGGGAGCTATTCAGGCTGGCAAATGTGGCGGCAGCGAGCATGGTGCGCTCCATAAAGAGGCTGGGTTTCAAGGTGGCCCCACAGAAAACGCAGGCGACCCTCTTCTACGATAGGAAAAGGCCGATGAAACAGGGGCCACCGCCTGCGGGACTCAGCCTCCGCGTGGGAGGAGCGAAGATCCCGACCACTCCTCAGATGAAATATCTGGGTATGTGGCTGGACACGGAAAGGGACTTCGGCGCGCACGTCGGCAGCGTAGCCCCGAGGGCCGGGCAGGTCGCAAACAACCTGTCCAGGCTACTGCCAAACCTCGGGGGGGGGGCTGGAGGTCGAGTGCGTCGCCTCTACACGGCGACGGTCCATTCCATCCTTATGTACGCCGCGCCCGTGTGGTGGGCCAAGGCGGAGAGCTCGCGCACTCTGAGGGCCAAGTTGGAACGCGCGCAACGCGTGATCGCCCTCAGGGTGGCGAGGGCGTACAGGACCGTCGCCCACGTGGGGGCGACCATCCTCGCGGGTATTCCCCCAGTCCACCTGCTCGCGCAATCGTACGCGGAAGTGTATGATAGCGTACACGTGATCCGCGGCAGGATGGGGGTAATTACCCCGCAAATGAGGGTGGCGCTGAGAGCCCAAGCCACGGCGGCATTGAGGGTCAGATGGAAGGATTGGGTGGCGGACCCCCGCCACAAGCACGGAAGGAGAGTCGCCGAGGCTGTCCGGCCAGTATTTGAGGAGTGGGTGCAGGGTGTCAAGTCACACGACTTGACCTTCCATGCTGTGCAGATCCTGTCGGGGCACGGTTGCTTCGGCAAATATCTGCACAGTATTGGGAAGGAGCGCACCACGTGCTGCTGGTACTGCCCGGAGGGGGCGGACACGGCGCAACATACTCTGGAGATCTGTCCGGAATGGACAGAAGAGCGCCGTGCCCTCCGGGCACAGTTAGGAGGGGATCTCTCCCTCCCGGCAGTCGTGGCCAAATTGGTCAGGCCGGAAGAGGAAGGGAGAGATAATTGGAGGGCTTTCACCTCCTTTGCTAGCGTGGTCTTGCGAAAGAAGAAGGCGGATGAGCGGGTGAGGAGGGGAGAAGCCGCCCCTCCTCAATCGGACAGTGATTGAGGGGGCGGATTGTAGAAAAGATCCGTCACCCTTCGACAGGAGGACAACAACGGGGCAATTAGCCCCGGCGCCGTCAAGCGGCGCGTTAAAAGAGAGTGGGAGTGGGTGTCGGGTGGGGGGAGCGTGTCTCCGAAACCTCTACGGAGGTGGAGGCACTCCCCCCCTCCCGAAGTTGCCGGCGCCGAGAAGTCGGTGGAGGGAGCGTGCCGGGGGGGGGGGGGCTCGGGCGGATTCTCCACGGAGTTTCCGCCACGGGCGCTCCTCTCGGCCCGCGAGGGCAGGGTGCCGGACTCGCGGTGGCGGGGCTCCGACGGGTCTCGTCAACCGTGGGGCGGCGCCCGGCTACCCCCTATAGGGGCGCGAGGGGGGAGAGGAGACGCGGCACGCCGCTCTCTTTTCGCCCGGGGGGCGGGCGAGAGACCGGGGTCGTCTCTCGTCCGCTGCCATTGCCTCGGTAATGGCAACCCCGGAGGGAGGGGTGACGGTTGAATGCAGCGACCACTCAACCGCCACAAGTTAGATTTCTTGCTAGAAGCGAACGCGTGGGGGAGCTCGCGGCTGTAATCATTGCGTTTCGTAGGGCTCCCCCATATAGCGCAAAGGAGGGTCGACTCGCTGGAGTTTTAGTCGGTAGGCTATGGCCGTGCACGCTTTATCGAACGGGCGCGGCCGTAGAATCCGACACTCCCCCGCCCCACCCCGGGGGTGGGAGGTCTTCCCCCCGAAAGGGGGGTTACCGGGTTCCCGCGGGGGCGGGACGTAAATCTCCGATCGGCGCTCGTGACTGGTTGCCCGCTGCGTAACATCCCTGACCGGACCTTAGGGTCCGCAACTGGTTGCTGCGGGCGCTCCCTGATCGGGCGTCGTGACTGGTTGTCCCGGCTTTCTCCGCCGGACCCGGTGGTGGAAAATTTCTCCAGCGTAAAAAAAAAAAAAAAAAAAAAGTTAGAATGCACAAAAGTATATTAAAAATAGTAAATTATACATACCAGAATACTCTACTGCAGCAAATACTCGAAAAACACAAGTTTTTTTTGTTTGAAAAACACGGATTTTGTAACGTTCCGTACGGACTGGGTGTAGACTACTCGAGTTTAATTTTCGAAATCGTATAACTTGAGCACCAAGCGTAGACTGACGCTGCCCCTTAGCGCTCACATAGTAGCTACCTCAAAGATTTCTCCCCCCCCGGTACGGACCCTCCTCATTCACTTTCTTTAAAATGGCGCTACTTTCAAAATTCGCTCGGGTTACGCTAACCCAGTCCGTACCCTGAGGGTTAAGGGTTTTTTTGGTGTTCTTTTTTACGGTTAACACCAAAAGTTAAATGTATTTTGCCATAAGGGTAAACAAGGCGCATATTCGTAAAGAATCTATAAAAGGTTTAGTTAACATATTTTGATTATCTATCGAAGCTCCATGAAACATCTATGATTGATCTATATGACGTCTAAAATATATATCTATCAATACGTTTAATAGAGATTAAATGGAGGTAATGCGGAACTATGGATGTCCAGTAGACATCCATGAAAAGTTACATGGATGTCTAATAAAGGTTTTAAATCTCCATGATGGACGTCTATTAAAGCTTTTTGTTCTGTGTGTTTTTCACCCGGGATTTGAGTTTTCGTCTATCCATTGGCGAGTCTCGTCGTAAGGCCTCCACCGTCCTACTTTGGGGATTCAAGCTATCTTCCAGTGACTCATCCATTTTTTTATTATCGCCGATTTCTTTTTATTTATAGAGTTCTGGGTCTGGTTTATCTCGCGACTCTGTTTTTGTATTAACAGACAACGCGGCTTCCGGTTGGGTAGGAGAGGCGGACGGTCACCTGACGAGGAGGAGGAGGAAAGATAGAAGGATCGTGGAAAAGAAAGCAAGGAATGGAAGGAGAGAACAGTGATAAGTAAAGGAAAGGCGAAGGAATGCGAGAACATGAAGGGAGGCCTGAAAAAGATAAAGAAGCGGAGTAAAACGAGATGGAGCAGAGCCCAGGAAAGTGAGGTTAAGTCGTGAAGAGGAAAGATAAGAGGGGAAGACAAGAGGAGAGGGAGAGGAGTGAGAAGGGGGACAGGAAACGAAGAAAGGAAGAGGAAGCAACGCAGATGGCGCAGAAAAGAGAATCGTGGCGGCGCGAGTGAGGAGCCGGGGGCAGGGTGCCGGCCTCTCCAAAAGAGTGGGTTGGCGCCACTGCGACCCGGCGGGACACTGCGCGGCGCGCGTATCGGCAGGAACGGAGCAGAACGACAGGGAAGGAAGAATGCGCAAGCATGCTGATGGAAACGGCACCGGAAAAGAGAGCACCGAAGCAAAGCAGTGAAAGGAGATGGCGCTGAGGTGAGAACGAGGATGACAATGGATAGAGAGCTGAGGAGACGTATCCAGCTGCGGTCGAGACGGCGCGGGGCGCTGGCCCCTCCAAAAGAGTGGGTTGGCGCCACTGCGGGGCGTCGAGACGCAGCACTGGGACGCGGGATTGGAGAGCACGGCAAGCGCAGGCGCAGAGTGAGGCAGGAACGAGAGACAGGTGGCAGCGGCGAGGAAAGCAGTGAGAGGAGGGAGTAGAGGGCGCATGTGAAGGAAGGTCGAGATGAGCAGTAATACACCAAAGAAGAAGTAGGAAGGGAGCTAACGGAGACAGAAGAAACGAGAGGAAGGAAGCGACAAGAAGCAGAGGGAATGGAGCGAGGAAGAGGAAAGATGGAGAAGAGTGAGAAGTTGGAGTAGGCGAAAGAGAGCCGTGCAGTGAAGGAAGGCCGAAGGAAATAGCATAAGGATACGGGGGTGTGTGAAAAAGAAAGAGAGAGAGAGAGAGAGAGAGAGAGAGAGTGAGAGAAAGAGTACGTGTGTGTATGAAAGAGAGAGTGAGAGCGAGACAGAGAGTGAGATGAAGAGAAGTTTAAGCAGGTTATGAACATGTAGAGGCGCTATGAAGCTTATAGGCAAAGGAGTTTATAATTACGTAAAAGAAGGAGAGGATGGTATGAGTGAGCAGGCTGGATCGAGAAGCGTAGAATGTGTGGTTCAGTTGAACAGAAATGGCAAGGTAGAGAAGGATAATAAAGAAACAGTATAGAAGGGTGCGTGAAAAAAGGAGAGAGAGAAAGAAAGAGGGTATGTGTGTGTGCGAGGGTGAGTGAGAGTGGAAGATGAGTGAGACAAAGAGAGGCTATGTAGTCCATTGCAGAAATTTAGCGAGCAGGAAATTGAGATATTTAAGGAAGGAGGTAAAAGGAAGTAGAAAAAGAGACCGGATGAACAGGAAGGAAGGAAGGAAACCAGAAGGAACAGGAAGAGGGAAGTCGAGGAGGGCTAAGCCTTAGGCCTAAACAGAAAAGAAGGTTAAGGACGAGCAGGGGAGGGAGGGTTTGAGAATGTTTAAGGCCAAAGGCCAGGTCGGGACAGGAGGGATAAAGTGTACAGGGTTGGGTACGTCCCTTCAAAACGCCGATGTAAAGTGACTTAGAATGGCGTATGAGTATATATGTAAAAGGTTGGGTACGTCCTTATAAAACGCCTTGTAATCCCGAGAGGGAAACAATAAACGTGATTGATTGATATTAACAGACAACGCATAGTCTTATATCTTTATTATCGGTTCAAATAGAAATTTCCGTTATGTGCTTATAACGGTTACAGCGCCATATCGCCAGGTTTATAGTCGTAGATCAAACAAAGTTTATAAAAACGCAATCGCATATGTCTTGTCTGTTTGTGGAAGTTTCCTCTTGATTTCTCGATCTTGTTTAGTCACGTAAACAAATATAAAGAAAAAAATAGGAAATAGTGATAGGAAAATTGGAAAGAAAAATAGTAGAGTTCACAGGATATAACATTTCTCTTATATGGTATAAAAATAATTACGAAAAATAAATAATTACATATATACAAGGAATCCCATTTTAATTGCTCTAGACTAATATCAAAAAATATGGAAGACTAGCTTGATACCAGTGTTTCGCTACGCTATCTAAAATCCTGAATTACGTTTTCAAACATTTGTATGGGTAATCTTTGTAAGCAAAAACCAAGACAATATCTCATCAGGCTCTCAGGCCTCTCATCAAGCAGAATCCGTAAAAACACTTTTTACTTTTTTTCACACCCTTGGGAGTCAAATTTCTAAAAATCCCTTTTTAATGTGCTTTCGTCGTGGAAGAAATATACTCCCCGAATTTCATGTTTCTATGTTTAGGGGTTGGGCATCAATGAGTCAGTCAGTCAGTCCGGACATTTGTTTTATCCATATAGATGGAAAAACATATATATTAAACAAAAGTTATAGGATATCAAGAAGGATAAATAATGATAAAACAAATTTTCAAAAAAATCGATTTTTTAAGATCACATGAAGGTCCTCGATCGCCATTTTTGAAGTGAAACTTCTTTAGGCACGGTAGTGAGTTTGATTCGCGACACGAAAAGTGTAACAAAAATTTGACCAATAGGCGTACGGCGTTGGCGAGACGGTTCTTCTTCTGGCCTGGCACGGTAGTAAGTTTGATTATGCGACACGGAAAAGCGACACGAATAGTGTAACGAAAATTTGACCAATAGGCGTACGGCGTTGGCGAGACGGTCCTTCTTCTGGCCTGGCACGGTAGTAAGTTTGATTATGCGACACGAATTTCGCGACACAAAAAGTGTAACGAAAATTTGACCAATAGACGTACAAAATGAAGTTTCTTTGGCACGGTAGTAAGTTCGATTGTGCGATACGAAATAGTGTCACGAAAATTCGACCAACAGGCGTACAACACTGGCGAGACGGATATAGTGAGAACTGCGTGTAACACTATATTTTCGAGTTGCGGGCGGCTTGGAGTGACTACCCGAGAAAAAATAATTTTGACTAATCATATATAATTGTATATGATTATGTATAGAATCATAAATGAATATATATGAGTATATTTATGATCATGTATATTTACATCTTGCTCCTTGTATGATTATATATGGATCCATATATGATTAGATCTGACCATTCCCATGCTGATATGACTAATATATTCTAATTCGTATGAGTAGGTACAGATTCATATATGATTAGACCTAATCAAGCCTGACTCATACCAGACTGTATATGAATTCATATATGACTATATTTAAATCTATGTATGATTCTATTTAATCATGACTGGCTAATATGAACTCGCACCTGACTATATGTAAATTTATATATAACTAAATATATATCCATATATAATTGTGCGTATTTAGATCTGACCATTTCTATGCTGATATGACTAATATATTCTAATTCGTATGAGTAGGTACAGATTCATATATGATTAGACCTAATCAAGTCTGACTCATACCTGACTGTATATGAATTCATGTATGACTATATGATATATATATCAAAACCTTCGTATGTAAGCAAATGACGTTCAATATTATTGAATTCTATATTTGTTATGTATTTACCTAAAAGCTCATAGCTTTGTGATCTCATATTCCATTGTACATTACATTATTAGCATTACGTTCCCGTTCAATGGCACGGACTTTTCAAAATTAGTATTCCTTGAGCAATAACTAGATTATTGACAATTTCTTGACCCAAATGTTTATTACCATGCACACATTTTGCAATAAATCCGTTATGATTCTCGAAGGAAAAGCTGACGTCGCCCATAATGGACCCCATCTTTCGGCGCATAGTGTCAAATGTATAAGTTGATGAGTATTACACGTTAATTCTCTGTTACCGTACAGTTTTTCAAATTGTTTTACAAATAATTTAAGTAAAATATCTGATTGTTTAAGATCAAACTGTGTAATTTGATTTTGAAGTAAATTAAACAATGCTATAACTAACATCATCCAGTGCTGAAAATATTCATTAGGCAAATGATCAATAAGAGCTATAAGAGAATAAAATAACAAAAAATTGTAATTTTTGGATGCATTATAAAATTAATAATATTAACAGAGATATTGCGAGCGACCCAACTGGCCAAATTTTATTGATTTACAACGCTACGTTTCGACCGTGGATCCGGTCCTTTTCAAGCGCTCTCTCACAAATATATTCGTCAGGCATAATGCCCTAACTACGCCGAATCTAGAAACTAAACGACATATTTCAGTACTCCGCAATAAGTAAAAGACAATCAAAAATCCGTAATTATACAATTAGAAACTTACATATTTGTGCGTCAGGATCAAACAATACAATATAAAATATTCGTTAAACGGCATACTTCGTTAGATGTTTGTGTCATGTCAGAGCCGTGCGGTGGTAAAATTTAGACTGACGAACTTGACAATATAAAAACAAACAGTTGCCGTAGTAATAAGCTAGGACGTAGAGAGGGAAGTAGCGAAGAAGGGGAAGGAGTTATAATTCTTTTATGATATGTTCGTAGAGAACGTTAAGATTCTCCGTGTCCTTTTGTAAATTGATAGTGCCGTCAAATTTTTTAATAAAAAACATCTCCGCTAATTCCCTCTTTCTAGTATGTCTTTCTTGGTGTAATATTTCTGGCTTCCCCCAGTCAAAATCATGCCCATAAGACATTCTGTGTTCGCTCACTACGGAATGATTACTAGTGTGCTTTCTGATATCGCCCTGGTGTTCCCTGAGGCGCGTGCACAAATGTCTCTTAGTCTGCCCAATATACGTAGCCTTGCAATCCCTGCAGTTTATCTTGTATACTGTGTCGGTTTTTTTAAGGTTGTCAATTCTATCCTTACCTCGTCTTATTAGGCAATCGAGTTTTTTAGGGACTGTAAATAAGGTGGTAATGCGGATTTCTTTTAACGTGCGACAAATGCTATCACTCAACTTTTTGATATAAGGTAAAGGTATGCAGTTTTTTAAATCGAAGGTTGCATTATGGTCAATCGAGGTGTTATGTGTATTGTTGCGTGTTTTGAGAATGTTTAGACGCTTGGCGATGTGTTTATTAACGATTGGTTTAGGAAAGCTATTATTGTACAAAATTTCTTTGACTATTTTAATATTGCCGTCATGAAATTTTTCATCTGAGAGTAATATGGCGCGGTCAACCAAACTGGTGATAGTGTTTAATTTATATTTTAACGGATGGTTAGAATGAAAATTTATGTACCGTCCCGAGAACGTTGGTTTGCGATACCAATTAGTTGTCAGTCTGTTACCGTTCCTGATAACAGTCGTGTCAAGAAAATTGAGTGACGCATTTGTTTCAATTTCATAAGTGAACCTAAGTCTGGGATGATATCCGTTGAAGATCTTTAATATTAAGCCCACACTTTTTTTGGGAACCACCGCGAATATGTCATCCACATATCTAATAAATATCGGGATATTACAATTTAAAAGGCTTAGGCAATGCGTCTCTAAGTCGTCCATAACGATATCAGCAGCATCGGGCGATAACGGAGATCCCATGGGGCTGCCGAAAATTTGTTCATAAAATTCGCCGTTAAGGTGGTTTATTCGCGACTATGTGGGTCAAAATAAACCTCATTTTAAAACTTCTAATTTCATACACTTTCATAGTCGACTAAATTCATTAATGAATTTCTCAAAATGATTGTATATCACAAATCGAATAAATAATCAATAATAAAAAAGAGGCGAATGAAAATAGTCCAATTTTCTTAGCGTAGTACAGAAGAGCTTCAGATGTGGCAACGTCGCAACATTCATGTAAACAAATGGTTGCACGTGTATCGTTCGGAGCAATAAACTTAGAGGTTAATTTTATTTAAGTGCAACATTTACTTTTATATCATGAACGAACAACCGCGTTTTAACCTATGCAACTCGCGTTATGAATTCAAAGTGCGACGTTGCCACATATCCGAAGGTTTGTGATCACAGTGAGGAATGGACTGAAATCGATGTCTTTTAACTAATTTTGTGAACATTCTATACGGTTGAGATTGTTGGCTTTGGTACCATATGATTCGGAAGACACTCCTCTGTTTTTATTCTAATTTTCAACCTGATCTGTCTTTTCTATAATTTACTACCATCAATTTATCTCAAAATTACGGTCTCTCACGCGTCGTCCGCCATAAACGCAATGCTTAAGATAGGGAAAAAAGCATATTTTTAGACAATAATATCTCGGAAACTACACGGTCAATCCATTTCAAATTTAGCATGAAGATTCGTCAGTTGCTTAATTACTTTTACTGAAAAAACTGCATCGATCTGTTTTCATAGGTTATATGCCCAGCAAACGCAAAAGAATTAAAAGATATTAAAATTTTTTAATATCTTTGAATCCCTTTTTTGGCGGAATTAGATGGAATTAGATGGGATTCGAAATGAGATGGTCCAATCCCATGGAATCCAAAAAAGAAATTTTAAATTCCATCCAATCCTATGGAATCCGTAAAGGTTATGGAATTACATGGCATTAGATGGTTTAGGAAACGTCTCGCGCCTCCGTTGGGCGACCAAGCGCCGTTGTTCGTCGGTGAGCTTTTGTGTATGTCTATGGGCATTACACGCACTACTGCCGACGGGCAATTAGCCCGAAAATGAGATTTGTAAGATCTGTCAGGCACCGTAGGGGGTCCCTTTACATAGCGGTCGAGACGAAACTTTGAACTCGAGAAGATGCCCCGGCGATGCGACGCCTAGCGGCGTCGACGCGAATTGCCGGTAATGCAGATACCGCGCGGGCGTGTACTATTGTTGGCGCGTACCGCCACAGAGTTCAACACGGACACTTTTCAATCCCTATCCTGGCATTCAATGGTATTCATTTTATTGTCAGAATAGACGGAATTCAATGGAATTCAATACGGAAATTTTTAATTCCTAGTTTGGCGTTCAATGGTATTCATTTTGTTAACGGAATCAATGGTATTCAATGGAATTCATCACGAAACTTTCCAATCCCTAACCTGGCATTCAGTGGTATTTATTTCGTTAATGGAATCAATGGTATTCAATGGAATTCATCACGAAACTTTCCAATCCCTAACCTGGCATTCAGTGGTATAATATTTTTGTGTCGGAATTGGATGGGATTCAAAAAAGATAAATTCTTTCCAAAATAAGGAATTCCATAATATTGAAACTATTTCAATCTCTTTTTTGGACAGAATGGAATTCGGAAAGTCCTTAATTGAATTCCTGGCAATCCCGTTTTAATTCTTTTCAATCTTTTTTCGTTTGCTGGGTGGACATACCACCTTAAAGCTGAAACTAGTGGACGATAAGATAAGGTCAATTGCGTGTAAAAACTGTGGTAAATTTAGGTCAGTCTTTTTAGAAATGTGGTTCCACCTTTTTTCTATTCCCTTAAGAACTAAATCTTTAGGGATGTTCGTGAATAATGCCGTGACGTCTAATGAGATAAGTATTTCGTCATCGTTGATTTTCTTATTATTGATAAACCTCGCAAAGGACCAACTATCTTTAATATGTGATTTCGGTTCCGGAATTAATAATATGTTAAAGGTCTTGATAATCGACAAAATGATTGAAGTGATCGTATACTTGTGATAAAATTATCAATATTTTTACTCTTTTTTTTTTAATATTCCAAGGACCTTTTTTATCAAATCACAATTTAATAAGTTGTTTTACTATCCCAAGAAGAACCGAGTGCATGAACTCAGGTAAAATCATGTTCCAATATCAATCAGCGGCACACAAAACAATCTACTACTACGGAAAAAACTACGGAAAAATATAATTTTTAATCTAATTATTTGTTATATTTTTGTAGAATTAAATTATATTGTTAGAAAACTATACAGTATCTATGTCTGACACCTTCCGTACATCTGCTAACAATAAGTGTAACATATGTAGTACAATACGAAACGTCTTTATTAATTAACGTTGTAGCACAGTACGTAAGGTGACTTGACTCAAGATTCAGGGGTTCCAAGTTCCAAGTTCAAATCTAGCGGTGGTCAGCAAATTTTCCAAGTACAATATAAATTTAATTAATTAAGCTTGCACATAATAAAGATTTTCGGCAATAAAATAATTTTTAACGAGAAAAATAAATTTTATATTTTTATATTTTAATGGTCAAATATGAATAGATATGACCGTCTATATGATTTTGTATGAGCATGCATGGTCAGACCTGGCCAATTTTCGGATCTGATCATATAAACAATAATGTATGATTATATATAATTAGTCAAAATTATTTTTTCTCGGGTAATTCCGTTGTATTGTTTTTGTATTAATTTCAGAAAAGTTATGGCAAAGCCTTGCCTTCAGAAGTTTCACTTCTAACGCGCGTGGCGACCACGCGTTCATTTTTCAAATAGAATTATATGATTTTTTTGCATAATATGAATCTTCCAATTATTCTATATATAAAAATATTAAGGTAAAGTTATAAAAAAAATTACTAGTTTACGAGATATTTCATATTTTGTTTCTGGCACATTTTGACATAAAATATAAAATATCTCGTAAAATATAAAATATCTCGTAAACTATTCATTTTTTGGTAACTGCACTTGACATTTTTATATACAGAATAATAAGATGAATCAATTGATATAAAGAAAATACATTGTTGCTTTTTATAAAGGACATGTAGTTGCATATTGCAAATTGCATAATTTCTTTGCATTTTATATAGGGTAGGTAGTCCAACAATGAACCAGTAGTACACTATGAACCATTGCGATATTTTATAAATGTAATGTTGCCAGATTTTACTTGTTGTCATGCAACGACTCGCATTTGAACCCTTTTTCGGCTCCCCAATTGGCCGGCAAATCGCGCGAAAGACGGCCGTTTGTGGCCACATTTTGCGCTTTTTAGGTTATAAAGTTTTTTTTGTAAGTTTTACGTATTTTTCATGTTTTTGTTGTTATATCTATTTTTTTTTTTATTATTTTATAATTTTGTGTGTATATTTGGCTTCATAATTTTGTAAGCAACTTTCTTTTGTTGCATTATTTTACCGTATTTTTTGAAGATTATCGTAAAAAATGTTGTATAGTTTACAATGAACTATTCTGTTTTTTACTATAGTTATATTGTTGCGCTCAACCGCGCGTTCGCTGCACTCACAACACACAGACACACTCGCGAACGCAGCGCGCGATCCCGTTGCCGGGAATAAAGACTCTCAGTAAGAAAGGAACTCGTTTAATGCGGAAATGAGATAATATACAGTCAGCTCGTGAACACGTCTGTTCGGCTCAAAGACCCGGCGGAGAATCTGAATGCCGACATCTGTCAACAAACAACGACAGGCCCGTCGTCAAGCACGTCGTCAGGCAGCGCTTTGCGACTGCCTTCCGGGTTTCTACCGGGCGTCTCGGCTCGGGCGCAACAATATTATATATGTGTTATAAGTCTTATTAAACTGACTAGTTGCTACAATAAATAATAATCTAAGTGAGAAAAAGTCTGATTAAAAATAATAATTTTGATTGTAAGTTTCAAATAATAAAAACATAACATAATTAAGTTAGAACTTTAATTTAAAGTCATACTATCCTCACCTTACTTATCATGTCTTATAATTATCTCTTTCCTAAATAAACATTTTAAAACATAGTAAAACTAAAATAACACTAACAATTCACAGTATAAAACATGTGGTTTATTGTAAAAAATGTCTAGGTTCATTGTGTACATAATAAACTATTTGACATTGTTTTAAAAAAATCGAAATTGTGGCTAAACTTTAAAAATAACTTATGAGTCATCTTATACAGTATGTAGCCAACTAAATTCATGAATTGTACGCAAAAACACAGATCTTCAACTCAATAATTAAGAGAGATATAAGTCTCTGAAATTTACACGGTTGATTGTTGGATTACCTACCCTACATATATTAGACATCCTGTATATTCTTTCATGTTCAGAAAAATTTAGTAAAATAATTTTTTTATATACTAGATATCATAAACGCGCGCTTTGCGCGCGCTATTTAGGTTTAACATTACATACAACTGTCAAAATATACGATGACAGCTACTCATGAAGTAAGCGCAGCGAGAGAACCAATCGGCATCGCGGAAAAGCGACAACATAACTTTGATAGATTCAAATATCGACTTTACATGCCTTTTTTTAGATAGGATTCTAAAACAAAATATTCCATTAAATTGTAGAAAAATAAGAACGCTATTAAATATTAGTATTATAAGTAAATAATGGTCCACGTCGGCATACCGTCAGTTATGTCGCCACAAAGAATCGTATTGCAACGACCTGTCATGCTACTGGGTCCTATACAAGGTTCTCCTCGTACATTAGGCTCCGGTGAATTACAATATCGTCTTCTAGTTCCTATGCCACCGTTGCAACTAGCACTACACGTCCATGGTCCCCATTCTGACCATCCGCCATCTAAAGGAGGTCCATCTATATCTGTACACAATTAAATGACTGAACAATAAGATACAAGATAAACAGTTAGAGCACGATGTAATAGTGATTATTGCTTTTTGTACTTTATAATAAATAAATATTAATAAGAATCATTAATAAATAAATAATATTAATGTATAAACATCATTAGATCTGTAAATATTATTTAGAATAAAGTTTTTTGCTAGAGGGTTTATTTCTAAAACTCAATCTTTTTCATACTCTCTTTCGGTTAATACCTGATGGTATACAATTCGCACTCCAAGTGGCCCAACCTTTCGGATCCACGGCGAGCGAGAAGAAATAAAAGATGAACGGTTGACGATGCACATAATAAAAGACGTTTGTTTCATTGCAAAATACTTGGATTATATTTTCAGACCATCTTCTCGGTGAAATCGTAGAAAACCATAAATTATTTCAGTTACACATTTAAATTATATTCAATGAAATATAAATGTATATTCAATTAGATTACTTTATAGTAATATTTGTCCAGAAATTTGTATTAAATATAAACTTAGGTGCTTTCTGTTTGTGATAAACTCTTACTCTAGGATATGTATTTTTTAGAAAATATATCCATTGACCTCGTTCGCCTAGTGTAAGCACATAAAATCTGTAAAATATAATACGTTATAAATAAGAATAAAAGATTTGTGAAATAAATATTTTTACTCACCCTGGTGTGGCAGGCATTAAAAGTAATGGTATTAGAATGACACCTTTGGCACGGATCATCAACATTAGTTTATTAGGTCTGACTATTTCTTCTTTGGACCACGTCGATAATGGTAATATTCTAGTATAGCGATCGGTTTGTGTATTCTCTATATGGCATCCTGCATAATAATTGAACAAAAGATAACGAAAAAAGATTTTAAAAGTAATTACAAGTTCTTATTTTGGATAGAAAAATATACTTGAAGCACAATCGAAAGCAACTCCTATCGCGTGTCCTTTCTCACTATTATAGTAGTAATAGATTGGTAAGAATGCTTTGTCTGGTTCAGGATGTTTCCATTCGAATAGCGGATTTGATGCTCCTTCATAATAAAGGAGAACATGTCCTCGGGGTATGCGAATAACAAAGCTACTCCACTTGCCAAGATATAATAAATGCGGTAATGTTTTCTTCTTCACCAAAATTATGTCTAATAAATGATTAAGAGAGAGAGAAAAAGAGAGAGAGAGAGAGATTAATTTTTAAATTTTTTTCATTCTTACAACATAATTTTAAATTACCCTTTTCTTCCGATTGATAATAAAGTAGTACTTTTTCATTATCTAAAGCTCCAATCTTAAGAATGTAACGAGATTTTAATCCGTCATCGGCAGTGAACACAAACGTTATGGAATCCGGCTGGTCGGGTTCCCATGCTTTTAATGAAAAATGTATGCCTTCTGTACGATATTCTGGCAGAATATATAATCGTCGTCCAATGCCGTGTCCTTTTACGAAAAATGTACATTCTTCTATTTGAGATTAATAGAACGAATATGAATTTATACCATCAATCAGTTATACTATTTCTGTGATTTTTGCAATTTTTGTAATTTCTAAGCATAAATTAAAAATTCTAAAAATAGAAAAAAACGCACTTTAACGAAAACATAAACTTTTATATTTTTAATATTTTGGAAGTAAACAATCCATATTCTTAATACTTTTTTTTCTTTCACTCTATTTCAATGATATTTAAATTATTGCATACAAAATGATATTGTAGCATAACATAATTTAATAGCCTTTAGAGACAAACAATTGGTTGTTTAATAAGTATCAATTTCTAATCAATTGAAGAAAAAAAGCGTCGAGCCGTAACAAGGTGTTAGTGTTAAAAGTTCTGTATTAATTCATATAATAACAAACGTTTCGGACCTTTATCGGACCATCTTCAGTGTCGCAAAAACTTAAGTCAAATCGGTAATTAGACGTTACAAATATTACAAAGAAACTTAAGTCAAAATCGGAGAAAGTAAAATGCAACGAATATTACAACAAACATGACGCAACTAAAATTAACGCAATGGTGAAACTGTTGAGTTCGGGGTAGACATACTGTAACAGTTATAATTTGGAAGTTAATTAACCAGGAACAATTGACAGGTAGTTAGTACGAATGTTTATAAGCGTCTCGCAACTCTAAACGCATGACCCGTTTGATATGTAAAAGGTTAGACCTTTTTAATCTGTTTCTATAATTATTCTGGTATAAATGTACAGACGTAACCGAAAGAAATCTAAGATGCGGAGGAATCAAATTATGCTTAATACAAACTTTAATGAATGTATGACGCTCCTTTTCTTCGATTGATTATTAATCTTATGAGCCTTTGTTACATATCAATTTTTAACTTGCTTTAAGTAATTTAGACCTTATACAAATAATGGAAGCCTCAGTTATATTTAGCTATATCATGGTATCAAGGCCATTGCACGTAACAATGTTTTAGTTGTAATCGTAAAGCCGTAAGAAAATAGTTATACTAGGCCGATTCTAACCCGGGAACTCCGAGGGGGGTGAGGGAGGGAAGGAGGTATCGGATAACGTGCGGGGAGGTGAGCGGGGCAAGGCAAGGGGGTATCGGATAACGCGGGGGGAGGGAGGAGGGGGGTATCAGATTACAAGGGTATTCAAGGGTATCGGATTACAGGGGGTATCGGATTACGCGGGGAAAGGGGGCGGGGTGACCTTGACATACTACGTGTATGACTTACGATGACATCACCGGGATGACTCACGTGTATGACTCACGTGCACAAGTAGAGCGTGGGAGGTCCGCGTGGCGGCCCGCGTTCGCGCCGCGGGGTCCGCGTGGGGGTCCGCGGTCGCGCCGCGGGGTCCGCGTGGCGGTCCGCAGTCGCGCCGCGGGGTACGTTCGCAACGACGCCGCTAGGCGGCGTATAATGGTAAGACTAACTCGATAGCAAACGTGTAGGAGCATGTTTTATCGATGACGCATCGAACTTGTCGAAACATGTTTCGCGGGCGCCATAAACATATTTTTCTAGGAAAAAGGGGTGTTATCGCGTATACTAAAGAATCTTTCTACGCAGTGCGCTAAACAAAAGAAGAAATGATCTTTTAAGATTCAATGGAGCAAGATTTGGAGCGAGAGAGAGAGAGAGAGAGAGAGAGAGAGAGAGAGAGAGAAAGAGAGAGAGCAAAGGGTATATAACGAGGGATGAAGCGCGTCAAGCCGTAGTAGTATGATTTGAGAGCATATGTGCAGCGATACATCGGTCGAAAAGTATTGCGGTTTCTTTATTATTCTGTGGTTGAACATTATCACGTGCAAATGCTCTGTAAAAAAACTCTGTGAAACAATTTAATAAAAAAATAGTGCAAAATAGATAAAACATGGAACAATTCGAGCAAACCAAACGCAATCTATTGGAGCTATCCCACCAAGTCGCTACCTTGGGTGAATTTTTCACATGAGCATGGGCGCTGCAATGCGCGGAATTCGTTGTGCAGTTCGAGGCACGCAGTAGTGCCAAACGTTCGCGGCTCTCGATCGGGCATAGGCAATCGTTGGTGGCCAAAATCGCGCGACTCGAGGGTGCAAAGACACGATTGGAAAAACATTTTATCCATAGCGGTGGTAATTATGCGGACACCGGTAGCAGTGGCGACACGCGCGCGGCAAAACTCGTTTTGCGAGAGATCAGTGTCGCGTTCGAAACGCGTATAATGATCGGCGCGGTAATTAATGCAGACTATATAGAACCGCGAGTTTTTGGAAGATGCCTGCAGCGTAGTGCTCGAGCAAGTGCAAGACATTATAAAAACACATAACTGTGTCAAAGTGAACACCGCGTTCAACGGGGAGTTTGTGGCGGGCGATAAACGTGCCAATAAGAGTCTGAACACAAAAAAAACAAAGAACTCTGTCGTACATCAAACTTGCGCGAGTAGTACGAGCGACACGTTATTGAACCCACATTAGCGTCCCTCGAGAAGTTCCAGGAACGCGACAGTGGGTGGGCGTTGTCGCGAATCCTCCGAATTTGACGGTGAACGTCAACAGGTACTATCCGTTTCGCGCAGGGTGTCACCTGAAATTGTCTCAAGAAATTAAAACGAAGAAAGCGGTGATCAATGTGCAATTTATGGACAATGCGTGTTTTGCGTGGTCAGTGGTCGCCGCCTTACATCTGGTCGAAAGACATTTAGAACGGGAATTCTCATACCCTCATTATACAACAGTACTGAATTTACAAAACATTAAATTTCTAATGATTAAAAAGTTCGGACAATTAAACGATATATCCATCAATGTGTATACCATCGAGGGACAGAAGACGTCCAACGTTCTTCCAATACGACTTACCGACCGGAAGAGTGATAAACACGTGAATCTGCTGTACGTGCAGGACCCACGAGACGACAATGTGGGACATTTCGCGTGGGTCAAGCATTTATCGCGTCTCGTGAACTCGCAAATTAATAAGAAAAGACACAAAAAGTACTTTTACGATCGGTAAGTACCTATACTTCTTTTAATAATATATAAAATATTATATATTTTCTTGTATAAAAAATTTACAAAAATTGTGTTTTTTTGCAGATGTTTACATTATTTTAGTTCGAGCAATAAGTTGCAGTCTCACACGGCAGACTGCCGAGAGGTAAACAACTGTGCCATCCGACTACCGAGCGAGGACGACAAGTGGCTTAGCTTCAAGAATCACAGCAGGAAAGAGCGACTTCCATATGTCGTATACGCCGACTTGGAGTGCGTGCATTGAGGAAGGCACAACTGGAGACGGAACACACGTCATACGCCTATCAACATCATCGGGTATTTAGTATACTACAATGCTCGTATGATGAAACGTTATCAGCGTATTGATTTCGTCACGATAATGATTGCGTCGCGTGGTTCGCCGAGGATCTCAAAAGATTGGCGCATTGCGTAAAGACTATCTTGTCCGATAATGTTTGCATGGTAAATTTAAGGGGACTAGGCAGTCAGAAAATCGATTTTTTTTTTATTGCATTTTTCGAAAGTACTATCCTTTCCGAGTAAAATGCCGTTTGGTTCATGTTAAAATTCGCAAAATTAAGGATTTGACAGCCAAAAAGGTCGAGCGTTCCATAAAAAGCGTTTCTGCGCGCACGTAAATAGACGAGTGGCGTCGAGCGGGACAGAGGTTTCTCGTATTTCAAAGTAAGTGAAAAACAGTTAGCCTATCGTATTTTCAGTATGTATACAAATATTCGCACACAGACTTATTTACTGGTGTATTTAATATTACTATGCTGAAATGTTATTGTTATTCTAAACGTGTTAGGAGCAGCGTTCTTCAATTTCGATCGAGCATTCAAAGTAAAACGTGTGCCGTTGAGAAAAATATTATTTTTCATTGCACTTTAATTTGGCTTATTAATTATGAGTGATACAGCCAGACATGATAGAAAATGCAGAGGAGGCAGGCCGAAAAAAACGCAAGTTTCTTGGCAATCAATTTGTTAAGAAAAGCCAAAATGCGGAAGGTGAAACTTCGTCATCCAAAAAAATAAAAAGTGCTGATTTATTTTATGCAGTTACTTCTGATCTTGAACTTGAAATAATAGACTTTTTTAATGTTTTTAATGTTATTGCCTCACTCGTTATGTGTAAAAAATGTGGGGAAAGTGTCAAGTTTGAAAAGTGTCTGTATCGCGGACTTGGTTTTCAAATTAAAATATCATGCAATAAATGCAGCGACATATTTATTCACTCTTCTACTGCATCATTCATAGGCAGTAATGTTGTGTATGAAGTTAATTCAAAACTAATTGCAATTATGAGATGTGTAGGTATCGGTTACAGTGGTTTACAACTTTTTTGCGGACTTATGGATCTGCCCCGGCCCGTGGTTCGGCGTACATATGATGTATTTGTAAAGCAAATGCGCGATGTCGCCGCGGCTATCGCTAAATTATCGATGACTTCGGCAAGACTAACACAAGAAATTCATCAATCTGAAAATGCGGAAAGCTTAGTAGTTTCTGGAGACGGCACCTGGAGAAAACGAGGGTTTCAATCTTTACACGGCATTGCATCTCTCATTGGACACTATACCGGAAAAATCGTTGATGTTGGTCTTAAATAAAGTTATTGTGCTGCCTGTAAACTTTGGGAACCTCGCAGTGGTACCGACGAATATATGGATTGGCTAGATAATCATGTAGACGAGTGCCAAGCGAATCACGAAGGCTCTTCAGGCAAGATGGAAGTGGATGCGATTCTTGATATGTTTAAAAGATCCGAGGATAAATATAATGTCAAATATAAATATTATATTGGAGACGGAGACTCCAAGACATTTAAAACAATTGTAGATGAAAAACCGTACGGCGAAGGCTTTCAAGTTATAAAAAAGGAGTGCGTGGGACACGTGCAAAAAAGAATGGGCACTCGACTGCGTAACGTTAAAAAGAATACTAAAGGACTCGGTGGTAAAGGGAAATTGACGGACAAAGTTATCGGAGAATTATCGAAATACTATGGTAACGCTATAAGAAATAATAATGAAAATGTTGAAAAAAATGAAGAAAGCGATTATGGCTACTTTATATCATAAGTGCTCGACAGACGCCTGCCCGCAACATCAGTTTTGTCCGGAAGGAGCAGATAGCTGGTGTACCTGGCAAAAAGCAAAGGCCGAAAAAAAATTAAACAATTACAAACATAAACCTGCACTTTCCGATGATGTTTTTAAAGTAATATTACCAATTTATAAAGACTTAAGCAACGAGGATCTACTCACGCGATGTATCGGCAAATATACGCAGAACACAAATGAAGGTTTTAACAACTTGATCTAGAAAATAGCTCCAAAAGCGGCATTCAGCGGGACCGAAATTGTGGAAATTGCAACATATTTGTCAATTTGTATATTTAATAATGGCTCAAATTTATTATTATTATTTTTGGAGCATTTACACATGCATGTTGGAGAACGCGCTGCGGCAGCGTGCGCGGCGAACGACGAGCGGCGGCTGCACGATGCTGAAAATGACAAAAAAAGGAGGTCAAAAGAGAGCCGAATCAACAGAAGGATTGTTGAACAACAACAAGCTGATGCTGATGAAGATCTGGAAACATCCTATTACGCTGCTGGAAATTTTTAAGCGAGGTATGTAGTAGTTATTGTACTCAAAAGTTTTTAAAAACTTTAAACGCGTTTTTCTCTAAATCTTTTTTTCTTTTCGTTTTGCAGTAATTGCAAAAAGCCGGAGGTTCAAATTGATTTAAAAAAAATTGAGCATATGTAAAACATGTCTAGTTAAGGCCTGAACTTACGCAGAAGTCTGTAAAAACTTCTGTTTTGACAAAAAAAAAATAAAATAAAATAGCTCCTTCTTTTCAATGAAAAATCACGTTTTTTTACATTTGCAGCTGCCATTTTTTTAATTTTGATTTTTTTCTTTTTTAAATAGGTTCAGTGCAGAATGGGGTCTTATAGAGTGCCAAATTTTCTAGGAAAAATGTACAATTAAATTTTTTATGGCCAGGATCACTGCAAAACTACAACGGCACCAGAAAAACCGCCTATGCATCAGAAAACTGTAGCGCGCTGTCATATATATATATATATATATATATATGTTGTGTCGCCGGTAAACGAAAGTCGTGCACGACGTAGCCCATAAGATAAATAAGATAAATAAATATATAAGGGCAGCGACGCAGACACATACATACATATACATAATTAACAACAAGGCGGCGTAACTTCAAGCGTCTTCGGTGCCTGTGATATGGGATCTGTGGCTTCCGCTATCTCCGTCTCGTTTCCAACAAAATAGGTCGTCGTGACTGACATATAAGCCGATTGGTGGATGTAAGCGAATCAGAGGGCGGATTTAGGATCCACCAATAGAGCGAATCTTACAGTTATTAACAAATAGCGGGAATCGTGGCGCGCGACCAGCGCGACTCGAGTCAGTTGGCAGTAGTCAATCAAAGAGCACGGTTATAGCGGAAGCACGATCGCACAATTTATTACACATTATACAAAACGTGGTCGCGACCCGAGTCGTCTCAAAGGCGTCATCGCGATCCGAGCATAAGCTCGAGACGTCATCGTGATCCTGAGTCGACATCAAGGCGTTGTCGCGACGTGTGCGTGTGTCCTACGCGTTATTACATGCAAACATCGGCTCGACCTGAGGCACATCCTCAAGACGTTGTCGTGACCGAATATATTATATACGAATAATTAGATATGATACACGAATATTATATACGAATAATAATACGCGAAACGCGAGCGCATTACTGTGCACCTTGCCAAAAACGGACATTGTAAAATAATATGAACAAAAATAAACAGACATACGAAACCACAGTGTGAATACGAATAGTGTTGATGCTGAAAACAATCCATGGTGCCTCCTGTGAGGTGTATGGTTCATGAGCAAGAACGTAACGAAGCGACAATCGAAGACGACTGCTTCCACGTATTCACGCGACCGGGCTTGCCGACCAGGCCGGAATTGCCAGAGTGGTGCAACAGCATATCGCATCATCTGTATTTATAGTCAACTAACGTAAGTTGTTCATTCCTAATCCTCATACGAATCGCCTAACAATGTCGGAAAGAATCAAGCTTCTCATGCAAAAACGTACCTCTCTAAAATCTCAGATTACTAACGTAAGCAATCTTCTCGATAAGGGTAAGGTGGATAACGCCACACTAACATTGCGAATTGCCCGCCTAACGGAATTATATCAGAATTTCGAAGATCTTAATGACGAACTCGTGGTATTAGAGCCTGACGAAGGACATCAGGACGAATTTACACACATTCAAGAACGTTTCTATTCTCTCGCGGGCAAGATAGAAAACATTTTAGGCGCGGCAAAAAATACGAACGCGGACGCCGGCATAGCAAACGACGAAACGCGAAATGATAATACAGGAGCCGTCGGTTCGGTCAAAAAAAGGCGAATCAAATTACCCGAGGCGCAGTTGCCGACGTTCGATGGCAAATACGAAAATTGGCTATCATTTAAAAACGCGTTTCGTAACATGATAGGCTCACAAACAGATTTATCTGATGTGGATAAATTGCACTACTTAAAATCCGCGTTGATTGATGATGCAGCTAATAAGGTGAGAATTTTCGCTATCGATGGAATAAACTACGTAAACGCATGGGAATTATTAGAACGCTCGTATGAAGTAAAGCGAGTATTAATCTCACGACATCTTTCACTAATATTGAATACGCCCGTGTTAGACAAGGAAACGATGAACGGTTTATCCAAGCTTGCGGACGATACACAACAACATGTCGCTTCGTTGGCGGCGTTGAATGTTACCGTTGGATCCGAAATGATCGTTCACATTTTAGAAAGTAAATTACCGAAGGTCACTTTAGAAAGATGGGAGGCCAGCTTAGAGAGAGACGAATTTCCAAAACTCGATCAACTGTACGAATTCTTGTACAAGTCCGCGGTCTGTGCGTCGAGAAAGGAAAGAGCAAAGATAGGAGATACGGAAAAGGGCAAAGGCGAGCCCCCAGGCAAAAAGAAGCGTTATGCATCGAATCAAGCCTTACTCATAAATTCTTCACGTAACTGCATAGTATGCAAAACTAAGAAGCATCCACTTTACTTATGCGATAAATTCAAGAAATTGCCCGTACCTAAACGCATCGAGACAGTAAGAAACGCGAAAATTTGTTACAATTGTTTACGTTCCCACCGGGACTCTCCTTGCAAGTTCTCGAATTGTACTATTTGTCAAAAACGACATAACACGCTCTTACATTACGATCAGTATGCGAGCACGAGTAAACAGGATGCTTCGAAGCCCGCGACCGCCAATCCCGAATGACTAACCGACTCGCACGGGGAGAGAACAATAAGCCTCGCGACAATATTACCCATATCAGCGCCACAATTATTGACGAGTGCGATGGTATACATCCGGGATCGTGAGAGTAATCTCATCAAGGTCCGTGCTTTACTAGACACGTGCGCTACCGCGAATTTCATTTCGGAAGCCGTCGTAAAACGTTTAGGAATGCGAGTCATGGCACACTCAATACCGGTCGGTGCGATTAACGACACGATTACCGAATCACGAGGTTTAGTAAGAATTACGATACAATCGACTATCGATGAGTTCCGGAAAGAATTAACATGTTTAACGATACCGACTATTACAGATTTAATTCCATCTGAAATATTTCCCCGAGAGTCGATTAAAATACCCGCAAATATCAGATTAGCCGATATAGATTTTCATCTACCGAGACCGGTTGATTTATTGATAGGTTCGGGAACAACGTTATCGTTATTTTCCGTCGGTCAGATTAATATCTCACAAGCAGGCCATGACTTATATCTACAAAAGACGCGTCTCGGATGGGTGATTGCCGGCGGCGCGACAACAAAGGGCGCGACGAAAATGACATGTCATTTAACGGCTTTAGAAATTCAATTGTGCAAATTTTGGAATATCGAGGAGATCGCGACACATAAACCGAAATCTAAGGAAGAGATTAAATGTGAAAAACACTTCTCAAACACCGTGCAACGCGATAGCACCGGGCGATATGTGGTTCGTTTGCCATTTCGTGAGAAAAATCAATGTCTCGGCGAGTCGCGAACTATCGCACTTAAACGCTTAATATCATTAGAGCGTAAACTTAATGCAAATGCCACGTTGAAGATGGAATACACACGGGTTATAGAAGAGTATATAAATTTAGGGCACATGTCAATAATAGAATTTCCCGAGGAAGACGGATTTTACATGCCCCATCATGCAGTGATTAAAGAATCAAGCCACACCACTAAGGTTCGAGTGGTATTTGACGCGTCCGCGAAAACTAGCAACGGCGTATCTTTGAATGATCTATTAATGACAGGACCCACGATACAAAATAAACTATTTGCACATTTAATCAGATTCCGTATATACGTAGTTGTCATTACGGCCGACATAGAGAAAATGTATCGCCAAGTCCTATTGCATAAAGACGATCGACGATATCAGAAAATTCTTTGGCGTAGAAACGGCGAGATAACGACATTGCTATTAAATACACTCACATTCGGCAACACTTCTTCTCCATTTCTTGCAATCCGCTCTATAGTACAGCTCGCGAAAGACGAAGGTCATACGTACCCTAAGGCGGCTAAAATCCTCAAAGAACATATGTATGTAGACAACGTATTATCTGGCGCCAAAAATGTCGAGGAAGCTCGCGAAATCAGAGACGAGATAATTAATTTGTTAGCTCAGGGTGGTTTTACAATTAGACAGTGGGCTTCTAATGAAAAAGAGGTCATTAAGGATTTAGCTGACAGTGAGATACACACGAATTTTACGATAAACATAGATCGCTCGTTAAATACGTTAGGCATAATGTGGAATACGCGCACCGATACAATATGCTATTCAGCACAACCGACCAAGCCTACAGAAAGATTAACGAAGCGAAGGATATTAGCCGAAATCGCGAAGATTTTCGATCCATTAGGATTATTGGGACCCGTCGTTCTATATGCGAAGAAAATAATGCAAGATGTATGGCGATGCGGAGTACATTGGGATGAGTCGGTTCCGCAAAATATATGTACAGAATGGTCAGAATTTGCTCGGCAATTAGAATTAATAAATACGGTTTCCTTTGAACGCAGATTATTGATAAATAATTATCAAAACGTGCAGCTACACGGTTTTTGCGACGCTAGTAATAACGGTTACGGCGCGTGTCTCTACGTACGTTCGATAGGAAAAAACGGAAAAATAGTCACTAGACTACTATGTGCTAAATCCAGAGTCGCGCCATTGAAATTGATCACTATTCCTCGACTTGAACTTTGCGGCGCATTACTACTAGCACGATTATACCGCGAGACGATAAGTGAATTAGGTATTAATATCGATGAAACAACCTTATGGTGCGATGCAACCACAGTACTGCAATGGTTGAAGATGTCACCTCATTTACTTAAGACTTACGTGGCGAATCGAGTCGCGGAAATACAAGAACTAACCAGCGGGATCGAATGGCGACACGTTAGGTCGGAAGACAATCCGGCGGATGCGATATCAAGGGGTCAATTACCCCACGCCTTCTTAAAAAACCACACCTGGTTTACTGGACCTTCGTGGCTGGGTGAAAATGAGGGCAAGTGGCCCAACGAAAGGATACGATTAAGCGAAATACCCGAAACAAAGACAAACACGTGTTTAACGGTGACATCCAATAGTTTAGAATTATTTGAAAAATATTCCTCTTACTCTAAATTGCGTAGAATCATCGCGTATTGTCGTCGTTTTCGACTTGATAATCAATACACTGGATCGTTATGCGCGGAGGAAATTAATGAAGCGGAGATACGTATTTTAAGGCTTCTACAAGCTACGCAATTTTCAGATGAAATTAAAATCCTTAAGAATAAGCGCGTAATAAACCAAGGGAAACTCGCTTGTTTAAACCCATTTTTAGACAAAAACGATTTAATTCGCGTCGGAGGACGTCTACAAAAATCACAACTGACATTCTCACGAAAGCATCCAATCTTGCTACCGAATCGACATCGCTTAACCGATCAGATCATACGTGAATTTCATGAAGTCCATTACCACACGGGAATTCAGACTACCTTATATATTCTCCGACAAAAATTTTGGATAATGGACGGTCGAAATCAGGTGCGAAGAGTGATACGTGCATGCACGCGTTGCTTTCGTTTCGACGCCAAGGCAATAGAATATAGAATGGGTAATCTTCCGGCGGTCCGTGTACGCGAAGCGATACCATTTACAAATACTGGAATTGATTTTTGTGGCCCTTTTTATATAAAGGAAAAGAAATATCGAAATAAAACGCGAATTAAAGTATACGTATGCATATTCGTATGCATGACTATAAAGGCGATACACCTCGAAGTGGTAAGCGATTTGACATCCGACGGATTTCTCGCGGCATTACGACGATTCGTTGCTAGACGAGGAATACCGAGTCATATATATTCGGACAACGGAACTAACTTTGTGGGTGCAAATAACCAGCTGAAAGAACTATACGTTTTATTCAATTCAGACAAACATAAAATTTTATTAGATAATTTCTCAAGCGAACGCCGCATCAAGTGGCATTTCATACCACCAATAGCACCGCATTTCGGCGGTCTGTGGGAATCGACTGTGAAGCTATTCAAACACCATTTTCGACGCGTTGTTGGCGATTCTTTATTTACATTTGAGGAGATAAACACTTTCACAATCGAGATCGAAGGAATTTTAAATTCCCGTCCTATTACCTCTCTTTCTTCCGATCCGAACGACACGTTAGCCTTGACACCAGCTCATTATTTGATTGGCAAACCGCTAACCACCCTCCCGGAGGGAGATCTATCTTCTGTTCCAGCTAATCGACTATCTACATGGCAACATATTACGAAAGTCCGGCAAGATTTCTGGGCTCGTTGGAATCTCGAGTATTTGAACGAGCTTCAAAAACGCCATAAATGGACCAAAGATGGACCAGAGTTGAACATAGGGACCGTCGTGCTCCTGAAAGAAAAAAATCAGCCGTGCTTACAATGGGTACTAGGCAAAATCACCACACTACACCCAGGTGAAGACGGAGTAGCTCGAACGGCCACAGTCAAAACCGCCACCGGAGAATTAAAAAGAGCGGTTAAACTTTTGTGTCCTTTGCCAATCGAAAATTAATTATGCGAACTAATGTATTGTCAAGCGAGATAATAATAAGTTACTCGCTATCGTTTTTATATATCAATTCGATGCGAGCGTTATAGCTATATAAGGTTGATCGTTACCCTCTCAACGGGGGGAGCATGTTGTGTCGCCGGTAAACGAAAGTCGTGCACGACGTAGCCCATAAGATAAATAAGATAAATAAATATATAAGGGCAGCGACGCAGACACATACATACATATACATAATTAACAACAAGGCGGCGTAACTTCAAGCGTCTTCGGTGCCTGTGATATGGGATCTGTGGCTTCCGCTATCTCCGTCTCGTTTCCAACAAAATAGGTCGTCGTGACTGACATATAAGCCGATTGGTGGATGTAAGCGAATCAGAGGGCGGATTTAGGATCCACCAATAGAGCGAATCTTACAGTTATTAACAAATAGCGGGAATCGTGGCGCGCGACCAGCGCGACTCGAGTCAGTTGGCAGTAGTCAATCAAAGAGCACGGTTATAGCGGAAGCACGATCGCACAATTTATTACACATTATACAAAACGTGGTCGCGACCCGAGTCGTCTCAAAGGCGTCATCGCGATCCGAGCATAAGCTCGAGACGTCATCGTGATCCTGAGTCGACATCAAGGCGTTGTCGCGACGTGTGCGTGTGTCCTACGCGTTATTACATGCAAACATCGGCTCGACCTGAGGCACATCCTCAAGACGTTGTCGTGACCGAATATATTATATACGAATAATTAGATATGATACACGAATATTATATACGAATAATAATACGCGAAACGCGAGCGCATTACTGTGCACCTTGCCAAAAACGGACATTGTAAAATAATATGAACAAAAATAAACAGACATACGAAACCACAGTTTGAATACGAATAGTGTTGATGCTGAAAACAATCCAATATATATATATATATATATATATATTATTTAAAAAAATTTTTTTACTTACTGTTTATGGTACTAGTAAACATTACCTAAAAGTACTAGTCACAATTGTATTCATTTCCTTGTAATTAATTCCCAAAAAAGGTTACATTTTTACCAAATCTGACTGCCTAGTCCCCTTAACGCGAGACGAGTGGGAGACATTTCACAGCGCGACAGACTGACACATTTGCAAAAAAACGTTCGCGCCGGATGATAATCGCGTACGCGATCATTGTCACCTGACCGGTCGTTATAGAGGTCCCGCACATTCAAACTGCAACCTAAATTATAAAGATTCTCACTACATTTCCGTAATTTTCCACAATTTATCGAGCTACAACGCGCATTTTATTATCACGGAGATAGCTGCCGCGTTTGCAAGCTCGATCGATGTACTACCAATAACAAAAGAAAAGTACATCTCATTCACAAAACACGTTAAAGATACCGCCAAAAGATCAAATTCGCGAAGCGACATAAAGTTAAGATTCGTCGATTCGTACAAATTTCTTAGCATGAGTCTCGTAAAATTGGCATCCTTCCTCGATAATAATAAATTAAAAATTAGACGTTCCAAATTTTTCGCGTTATCCGACCACGATTTCGAATTATTGACGCAAAAAGGTGTCTTTCTATACGAATACGTGGATTGCGTGAACAAGCTGGAAGACTCGTGTTTATCACCGCGCGATTCATTTTACAGTTCCTTGACCGGTGACACCGTATCCGAGAGCGATTACGCGCACGCCGCAAACGTTTGGCAACGATTCTCCGTTTGAACCCTAGGCGAATACAGCGATCTATACCTCAAAACCGATGTCTTATTATTGGCTGACGTTTTTAAAAATTTCCGCGACAGTTGTATCGCCAGTTATGGACTTGATCCCGCGTACTACTACACTTTACCAGGTTTTATGTGGGACGCCATGTTGAAACATACGCGTGTCAATTTTGAACTGCTCACTAACATTGACATGGTCATGTTTATCGAACGTGATATTCGCGGTGGCCTGAATCAATGTTCAAACAGATACGCGCGGGCCAACAACAAGTACATACAGTCGTACGATCCATCGAAACCGTCATCGTACCTGATGTATTTCGATGTAAATAACTTGTACGGCTGGGCGATGTGTCAGCCACTGCACTACGCAGATTTTCGATAGGTCGAAGACGTTTCGAATTTCGACTTTAGTGCGATTGCTTCGGATTTGCCTACGGGTTATATTCTCGAGGTCGATCTAGAGTATCCGCAGAATAAACACGACGCGCACGCTGATCTACCGTTCTGTCCGACGCGCGATAAACCTTCCGACAAACGGCATGGCAGGACAAACTTCTCGCCACGCTGTACGATAAAAAGCGTTATGTCATCCATTATCGCAACCTGCAGCAGTGCACGCACCACGGCCTTTGCGTCACAAAGATACATCGCGTATTGCAATTCGCTCAATCTGCGTGGCTCCGCACTTACATTGAACTCAATACAAAATTTAGAACACTGGCCAAAAATGAGTTCAAGAAAAATTTATACAAATTGATGAATAATGCTGTTTTCGGGAAAACGATGGAAAATGTACGCAATCACGTTGACGTAAAATTATTGACAAAGTGGGACGAACGATACGCCGTGAGGGCAATGATTGCGCGACCAAATTTCCACAGCAGGAGCGTGTTTTCGGAAAATTTGGTAGCCGTTGAACTGCGCAAACTCCAGGTAAAATTCGACAAACCGATCTACGTCGGCATATGCATCCTCGACATGTCGAAGGTGTGCCTATACGAATTTCACCACGAGTACATGTCTCCCCTGTACCGCGACATGTGTAGAATTATGTACACCGACACCAATAGTCTAATTTATCATATCGAGTACGACAATGCGTACGAGAACATGAAACGTGATATAGCCAGGTTCGACAGAATGATTACGCGGTCGATAACGCGTATGGTATGCCAGTAGGATAGCTGTGAGGGTTCTAACTCACGGAGTGCCTGTCGGGGGGCGGGATGAGGAAGTGGAATGCCGTAAGCAGTGGGCGAGGGGATGGCGTCGGCAGAGGGGCACCGCCTCACTTTCCACCCTAGGAAGGAAAGTAGTCGCGATCACGCGTCTCGCGCGTGTCCGCTGCCCCTCTGCCGACGCCATCCCCTCGCCCACCGCTTACTACATTCCCTATGCGTTCCGCTTCCTCACTCTGACCTTCGACAGAACTCCATAAGGTAGAAATTAACTAGAACACGGTGTTTACCTCATGTAACATTGCACGAAAACTGTAGGTTATTTTGATAACATGTAATTTTGAGTATAAACAAAAAATTAGAGAAAGTAAAAACAAAAATATCATTATTTTTACTCAAAAATATTCACATATCGGCGTAGATGGGTTTCCTCAACTTCACTTGAAGGCTGCGGAACTCGACGGCGATATTATTTTCCGCGAAGACGCTTCGACTTTGTCGGCAAAACTTGACGGCGATCTTATTTTCCGCGAAGACATTTTGACTGTAAAAATTCGTCGTTCTCGCGTATCGCTCTTGGGGCGTTCGCGGGTTACGGGTCACGGGTCACGGGTCACGGTGGTCGCGATAGCGATAAAGCGCGGGAACGTTCGACAACTACTGTTCGCTGTAAGGTACGAAAAATTCGTCGTTTTCGCGTATCGCTCTCGGATCGGGACGTTCGCGGGTCACGGGTCACGGTGATCGCAATAGCAATGAAACGCGGGAACTTTCGACAACTACTGTTCGCTGTACGGTACGGCGAAGTCGTTGAATCCCCGTCTGGTGGCACGAGCGAGCGAGACAACGACGATGGTAATCGATCGTCGGCCCATGGTGATCGATCGTCGTCGTCGTCGTCGTCGGAGATCTCTTTATCACGTGTCCGGTACGCGCAAGACGCGTGGTCGTATGTTGTTGTTGTCGTTGTTGAGGTTATTTGTCAAAGCAGTCACGGGGATGACTTTCGAAAACGACGTTCTAGGACGCGTTGTTATCTGCTGCCATATTAACCGCATACATCCGTCGCGGCTATTTTCGTTCGTTTTTCAAGATCTCGGGAAGGAAACGACGCGGTTACCTCTGACCCTATTTTCCATCGCTCATAGGGCGACGAGATCGGAGGCGCGTGGTTCTCGGGACATATATAAGCGCGAGAAAGCACGAATCTTCGCGCAATTAGATTGCCAGTTTGAAGATTTTGAAAGTGCGAGAACGTTGATGGTCTGAGCTCGGGCGGTACGTATATATGAAGAGAAAGAGTGCCATGGAGAGTAAACTGAAAGATAAAGAAGTTCTGATGTCGTTGTTGGACGAGCCGTTCGAGGATCAGGTCGTAAAAGTCGAACGCACGTCGACGGATATCAAGTCGGTCAATTTCGCTTTGCTCGATCTGCTGCGCGAAATTTGTAATCCTGAATGTTTGGCGTCGCGGAATTTGAGACTGTTGCTCGCAAGCGTCTCGAAGTATCTTACGACTACGAATCAGAATCAAACCGATTGCAACATAAAGAGCTAACAGAGCTCTATAAATTGTGGCTGAAGGAAGGTCCTGAGAATCCTATCTGTTCAGAGAATGATATGTATAATTTCATTTGCAATCGACTTCCATCAAAGTTGTATTCGTCATTAGTGAGTGATCTAATGACACAAGATACCTTTTACGAATGGATCAACTATCACGACAGATACGTCAAAAGTTTGCCTGTCGTTATCCTCGCCGCGATTTCGACGAATCATTCGTACAGCGTGGAGAAGCGGGACGAGGAGGAGGCAGTATGCACCGACGGGCTCGACGCGTTGTTCGACCTGACGGAGTCGAGTCGCGATCTCGATTGTATGATGCATTGCATACCGCAGTATATATCGAAGATGAAGGATCGACGGATGCTTACCGTGAGGTCGCCCGGGAAGATCGGATCGCAGTTGATCCGTCTGGACGTCTTCGACGTCAAGGATATCGCGAATAAGGAGAGGCGTGATTGGTGGAGATACGCAAAATTGTGATTTCAGATCTTGACCACTTTATCGCGTACGGATCGCAAGCGACAGTTACTGCGCCAGTTATTGGATCAAGCGACGGACGATTTGAAGAAGATTCCCGGGGTTATGAAGAAGACACGGAACGTCGTCTACAAAAATGGCCAGAGCAACGTTTGAAAAAAAAAATTATATTGCGCAAATACGCATACTTTTTTTTATTACAGATAAGATAAAGAAATACGTATATGTATCTCGAGACAAATAAATATACATATATCCGAATTATTTTCTACTCTACGCTATTATTTCTTACTTTTCCTTATTCGTAGGCGATTCTTTAAAGACACAGTGAATATCGGGGAAAAGGAAGAGGATAAAAAGTACAGTAACGGACAAAGTTTTGTAGGTTCTCTCTCTCTTTATTTTTAACACTTAGGGATTTACAATAATTTCTCGGTATTTCCGAAGCACAGAGCGGCTAACTCGCAATCAACGACGTCATTGTGATCGAAAAATTTGCTCTCGCGTGTCGCTCTCGGGACATTTGCGGGATCCGTCACGGTGGCCGCGATAACGATGAAGCGCGTCAACTTCGCGTCGATCATGCCGGTTATCGCGCGCAACGAGGCGATTGACGCAAAGGTCGAGGTTGAACATATGGAGCACGCTGTTCATCGAAACGATCAGACGAGTCGTGGATGTTTCCAGGCGTAGGGTCGACAGATTATTAATCTTTTCAAATCGTAATGTTAAATGTCCGTTTTCGATGCACATCGGTGGTGAAGCGCGCTCGTTCTTGCCGCGCTATAGGTGGGACAATACCGCGCGTTTTTGATCGACGAGTTCCTTCCACGTTTCAGGCGAGAGCGAGATCTCCTTGCCGTGGCAATCCCCTATGACGATGTGCACGTAGCACGGGAGTACGGCTGTGATACCGACGTCTATAAAATTGTATCCCGTCTTAGTTAATAGGTATCTTCTTTCCAACATTCGCACCGGATGACGTTCGACGTCGCGTTTCGAAGTACTGACGTCGTCGTCGTCGTGACTGGAGATAAAAAAAATTATTCTTAGATCGTAGGCGAGCGATACGGGATCGTCGCAAACTCACTACGTGTTTTTCCAGGAGTCGACGTTGCCCCGAACGGAGTTTCTAATTCCGTCGATTGTTCGTTGACTCTTCTTCTTCTTTTTTTCGCGCTACCGACACCGTTCTCGAGATTATCGTCGGATTGGAGCTGTTCAAAATACGGGGCGTGTAACGTCGAGCACATCTCTTTCTTTATGTTTTTCTCCGTTGTCGCGGTGCGGTTGACGGATCACACGAGAATGAGTCGTTTGAGGGAAGTCGAGGCGAAAGATAGTTTGAAAAAATAAATTACGATTACTCTTCTTTCATTAATATTCTCAAGAGCGGCACGCAAAAAGGGAGGGTTACGTCGAATCGTTCTATTTTTCCTCTTCTCTATTCGACGTCCCCCTCGCGTCAATTTGAACGAATCGATTCAATAGATCTCGCAGTTGCATCATCAGTCCCTCTCTCGGGCAGGTAATACCAAGGATCCCCAGATCAAATTTGCCGGATGTCGTTATGGTTTTCGTGAATTTGTTGAATTTATAGAATCGGTTTTTACTGATGAAGTATAGATTACCGTCGATGTATTGAAAGGCCGACGATACGCTGTAAGGTATTTTCGGAAATATCATGTCAATGTGGTAGAACTTAACGATATTCATTGAACAATCGTCTATCTTGCCCACCAAATTATCGTTGTACATGATGAAAGTTCGTCCTTCGTTCGTGTTCAGCACGGCGTTGATCTTCGCGTTCGCATCGGGAATTCCAAAATTTGTGTAAGGTCTCGGCCAAGTTGACACTAGCGTTACATGCGGAGTAGCTCATATTGCCCGCGAACAGCACAATATTGCCCGAGGGCGCCTGATACCCTGCCGTTAGACGCGTGAAATTCTTAGGAAAAAATTTCATGTAGTCCGTCAATAGCAAGGGTTTCTTGTAAGTTTTTCCGTCTATATCAATCGACCACATGTACCGTTCGTGCGAGATGTGCAATCGACCGTTCATTATCAGTACGGTATCCACGTTTCGCAAAATGCACAGATCCGTCTCGACGTCTTTCGTAGTCGTCGTCATCGTCGTTGTGGTAGTCGTCGGTGTAGTGGTCATTAATTTTGGAAATTTAGCGTCTTTTTTAGCGCCGTACAGGTGTTGAATGGAAAGAACGTCTTCTAAACTGAGTTGAACGAGGAATGTATTATCAGGCACAATTGCGTGCATCACCGAATCTTTGCGGGGGCTGTGCGCCAAGCCTAAAGCGTGACCAATCTTGTGCGTCAGCGTGTAAAGTAAATTGTACCTTCCCGGGGGATGCTTATTCAGCTGTATGTGCCACGTCTCTGTTTTGTCCACGTGCACCTTTGAGACGAAATTGGGTTCTCCGGTGAGAAAGAACGCGTGAGCGATCACCCCGTGGGGTGACCGTCAAACAAATCCGAACACATTTTGTTTCGTCGGGAGTTTAGCTTCATGTGACGTCCCTCACAAAACGATATCAGAATGTCGGGATTTAGCAAATCGCTCTCGAACGTCAACGACGAATTCGCCGCCCACAGATCGAACGCGACTCGGGCCGTATTCAAGATCCTGTCGTTCGTCAGGTGGAAGTTCTATCTGAGATGTTTCCTCGGCCATTTGTCCAAAAGCGGGGCGAACGTGCGCCCCGAAATGTCCTCGACGCCGCATCGCGGTTTACGCATTCGATTCAGCGTCTCTTCGTTTAATTCCGTTGCCGGATAGTTGATAGAATTCTTCAAACAGCGAGATGGCTCGATAGAACTCCTGCGTAGTGTTGTTGGATGATGAAAATCGCTGTACACCGTTGTTTTCCAGATAGCCATATTTTTGCAGATAATGGATCACAGTCTCGTCTTGATTCGAATTACAATTTACCGCTACGACGGTAATAATCACGCACGTAATTACGCGCGCGAGCGACATTGGCGAGAAGGGCGGAAATGAACGGTGCGTTTCCCTCCTCGTCCTCTCGAGAAGCAATAAGCGTCACCGCCCGACCGAAGCGCGATTGACCGACGTATCGAGCGATGCGTTACTTTTTTTTCTCCGATCGCCACCGACCAATCGCGACGCGGGTGGAAGATCTCAGTAAGTCTGTAAAAATGTAAGCTGAACTAGATATCGCGACGCAGGTCAGAGGCGTTGAGTCGTTATCTGGCGTGCCGACGACGCTATATAAGTGCCGACGATGGATCAGAAGGAGGAGGACGATGAGGTCTCTCTCAATCTCGAAATTCTGTCCGGCCTGGATAGTTTACAGTGACTCATTATCGGACAATTTTGAGATATATTGCAGCGAGTCGTTTTTGTCCGACACGGACAGCGTCGAATTCGACGACTCCTCATCGCCGATCTCCCACGAACGCGAAGCAATCGCGTTAAAGGAGAACGCTCGATAGAATCTGACAACGTACAGTCTGAGAAGAGAGATCGGTTTTCGGTCTCCGCGTAAGAAAATGTGGATGAAGACTGTAGTGGCTCAGAGCGCCAGAGCGAAGTCTTACATGCGTGGAATTCCGAGGAAGTTTTCGAAAGGAGATCAGAGAGAATCGTCTTTCGAGAGATTCAAGGAGATTTGTCGAAGAATTCAGTATACCTCTAGACAGCAACGATTGGACCATGTGGCTGAGCACGTGTCATTACGCGTTGAAACGTCCTTGAGCGATCAAAAAATATGCAGGAGGAGGATCGCGATCTCGTCAAACTCGCCACGGGACGACTCGCGTCGATTTGCCGGACGCGTATCGCGAGTGGGAATGACGGTGCGACGACCGTCTCGCGTCTTGCGAGAGAGATGCCGAATAACCTGAAAAACCTTGGCCGAGATATACACCGGAACGTTGAATTCTCTTATCGCTCGAGTAGCGCGATTGGAAGAAGCGAGAAACGCTCTGCGTCAACGTTTCGCGCAGGTGGGTGACGGTCACGGTGAATCGAGCAAAGGATTTTCGTGGACGGAGATCGAGACGGCTTTCGACAATCACGTACTGACCGGTGCGGTGATAAACTCAAATCATGTCAATCCTTGACTATTTCTCGAGGACGCGAGGGACACGGTTCTCGAACAAGTGCGCGTCAATCACGAGAGACACGTGTGCCTAAAGGTCAACACGGTTTTCAATGGCGAGTTCGTCGCGGGAGCTCAAACCGCCGTCAAAAACGTTGCCACGAGAAATCGCCAGCTCTTTCCTATGTCCGATTTGCGAGAGTGGTACGACAGATACGTGATCGATGCCACTCTGGCGATCTGGATGAGTTTCAGGAACGCGACAGTGGTTGGGCATTGTCGCGTATATTGAACCTGATGGTAAACATGAACAAGTGCAATCCCATGCACGCTGCGTTCGTCAGACAACGCGTGTTTCGCGTGGGCGATAATCTCCGCTCTGTATCCCGTTGAAAGAAACGCGGACAGGAGTAGCGCGTACCCCCACTATTCGACGATACTGAATCTCAACGGAATCGAGTTTCCTATGACTCTGAGGCAAATTTCGAGGTTCGAACAACTCAACGACGTGTCCGTCAATGTTTTCACCACTTGGCGGAAGGAACGGAACGAAAACGAAATCGTTCCTTTGCGGCTGACCGACGATAAGAAGGATAGTCACGTCAATCTGTTGAATCTGTTAGATTCGCGAAACAACTCGAACGTCGGTGATTTCGTGTGGATAAAGAATCTGTCGCGATTGGTGGGGTCTCAGTTGAACAGGAACAAAAATATGAAAAACATGTGCGATTGGTAAGTATAAAAAAAGAGTCGTGCAAATCAGATGTATGTGGACTGAAAAAAAAATGATACATATTTTTTTCCAGATATCTACAGTACTTTCACTCGAGCGAGAAATTGTCCGCTCACAGCGTCGACTGCGAAAAAATGAACGACTGCGCTATCGTTCTCCCGAACAACGACGACGACAAGTGGCTATTTTTTCGCGATCACAGTAGGAAGAAGCGACTTTCCTTCGTGGTGTACGCCGATCTGGAATGCGTGTTGGAGAGAGAAAAGATAGACAAAGATAACGTAAAGAGGTACGCCTATCAACATCACAAGGCGTTCAGCGTGGGATACTATGTGTGCAGCGCGTACGAAATCGCAACCGCGTACAGATTTCGTCGCGGCGAGAACTGCGGTTCGTCAACGAGCTTAAGGTTGTACGACCCCTTAGAAGAAAAAATGCCAAATTCTTCAAACTTTGTCAGGTGATGAGTATTATAATAATAAAGCATTGTGCCAAGTTTAAACAAGTTTGCGAGGCCCGTTCAAAAGTTATAACAATTTGAATTTAACATGGGCTCTTATGGGAATTCATCAAGTTTCACTGTTTTTTCAACTTTATTTAAGAAATTAATATCAAAGAAAATATGGCATCCTTTTAAAACTTTGCAGAAATATTAATAAACATCTTACAAACAAATTAGAACCAAAAAAATTATGACTTCGAGGATATTTTCTGAAATATTGAATAAAAACCAAACAGAGAACAGTCTCGCTTGGTCTCACTGAACTCGTAAGTACAGAGATCCGGCAACAGCGCACTATGACGTCACATTAGAACCTCTCTCTCCGTCACTCTCCGTAAAGGATAACAAATACTACAGAGGTCCGTTACGCTCTTTCCAATAGAGCCTCCTGGGTATCGAAAGTGTGCTCTGAGCACGTGTAATATACTGACGCATCGTTTGAGGTTAGTTTTCGCTTGCGCTACGAAAATGCCGAAAGTAAAACGTTACATGTGGAAAGGAAAAGGTGTCACTGAAAAAGTGTACAATCAACGGTTAGCACAGACAAATACTGGGAAACGTAATTTGAAGACACGAGTCGAAACCACACCAGATGATTGTGACAATTCCATGGCACATGTAACGTTTTACTTTTGGCATTTTCGTAGCGCAAGCGAAAACTAACCTCAAACGTTGCGTCTGTATATTACACGTGCTCAGAGCACACACTTCGCGTTCACGCAACTGATGTCGAGTGAGATCAATGCTACCAACTTACAGAAAATGCGACGTTGTCGCGATCAAAATACTTTTTTATGAGAGCTATTGTATTTAATTTATTAATAAATGACGTAAATAAATAACGTAATATAATTTCATTAGTATTTTTAAACAGTAATTACTATGTTTTGTTACTTTTTAAAGATTTTCACACTTTCAGATTTTCGTTTGTGTCAGTTGCAAGTCAGGTACAGTCTTTCTAAAAATCATTAAAAGTAAAAGTTTGCATACGAGAAAATATGCATAAAAATGTCTCTATAGCTCTTAAAAACACAGGCAACCATTATTTTAATAAAATATTAATATAAATATTACTTTCCAGTAAAGAATATCGTCTTAAATATGTTAATTAGCTTTATGTTACGTTTCTTAAACTTTTGGCAGAGATCTTACGGGTCATACAACCTTAAAGTTATCGCACATCGCGCGAAGACGATACTCTCGACGAACGTGACTATAGCGGAACTCACGCCGGACGAGACAGAAAATTTTTGGAGCGCGACGAGCTGCCACATATGCGAGAGACCGTTCAAATCGGAGAATCGACGCGTGCGCGATCACTGTCACTTGACCGGAAGTTACAGAGGTCCCGCGCTGCAATCTAAATTACAGATACTCGTACGTTATTCCCGTTTTCTTTCACAATTTGTCCGGATACAACGCTCATTTTATTATTAAGGATATAGCTAATAGCTTCGAAGGTAGCATCGATTTATTACCGCTCACCAAAGAGACGTACATATCGTTCACGAAGAATGTTAGGGACGCCAACTGGGGAAACTGCACGAAGTTGCGATTTGTGGATTCCTTCAAATTTCTCAGCACCAGTCTCGAGAAATTGGCGTCGTATCTCGATAGGAACAAGCTGAGAATCACGCGTTCGGAATTTTCGGAACTGAGCGAAAGCGATTTCAACCTGCTCACGCGTAAAGGCGTATTTCCATACGAGTACGTTGACGGCTTCGATAAGCTGCTGGTGACGGAATTACCACCGCACGAGGCCTTTTACAGTTCGTTGACCGACGAGACCGCGACCGATAGCGATTACGAGCACGCGCGAAATGTCTGGCGTTGTTTTCGTGTGGGAAATCTCGGCGTGTACAGCGATCTGTATCTTAAAACAGACGTGCTTCTCCTGGCGGATGTCTTCGAAAATTTTTGCGACACCTGTATCGACACTTATGGATTGGATCTCGCGCATTACTACACTCTACCGGGATACATGTGGGACGCGATGGTGAAGCACACGGGGGTGCGATTCGAATTGCTCACCGATATCGACATGGTAATGTTCGTGGAGCGCGGTATACGCGGCGGTATGAGTCAATGGTTTAACAGGTACGCGCAAGCCAACAACAAATACAGGCGATCGCACGACTCTTCGCGACCGTCGACGTATCTCATGTACTTCGACGTGAATAATCTGTACGGCTGGGCGATGTGCGAACTGTTGCCGTACGCGGAGTTTCAATGGGTCGACGACGCTATCGGTTACATTTTGAAGGTCAACCTTGCATATCCGCGTGAACTTCATGACGCTCACGCTGACCTTCCGTTCTGCCCGACGCGCAATAAGCTTCTCGGGAAACGGTGCACTAAACTCCTCGCTACTCTGTGTGATAAGTCACGCTACGTGCTGCACTACCGTAATCTACAGCAATGCGTTCGATACGGATTGCGCGTCACGAGGATTCATCGCGCGCTTCAATTCGCGCAATCTCCGTGGCTTTGCTTGGATACATAGAGCTTAATACGGGATTCAGAACTTGCGCTAGCAACGATTTTGAAAGAAAAATGTACAAATTAATGAACAACGCGGTATTCGGTAAGACTATAGAAAACGTGCGAGATTACGTCGACGTGCGTCTCGTGACGTGTTGGGATGGGAGATACGGCGCGGAGGCGATGATCGCAAAACCGAATTTTTACAGTCGAAGCGTCTTCGCGGAGGATCTGATCGTCGTCGAGTTGCGCAGGTTTAAGGTGAGGTTGAACAAACCCATCTACGTCGGTATGTGCATTCTCAAGATATCCAAGACGCGCGTCTACGATTTTCATTACGACTACATGGTGCCGCTGCATCGCGAAAGGTTTAAGATAATGTACACGGACACCGACAGTCTCATATATTTTTTCGAGTGCGACGACGCGTACGAGGATATGAAACGCGACATCGCGAAATTTGACATGAGCGGCTACCCCGAGAACAACGCGAACCGCATGCCGCGCGTCAACAACAAGATACCCGGTTTGATGAAGGACGAGAACGACGGCGCGGTCATGACAGAATTCGTTGGACTGAAGACAAAGATGTATGGCTTGAGAGTCGAGGGAAAGAGCGACACGAAAAAAATAAAGGGCGTCAAGACAAACGTGGTTGCGAGAACGATAACGTTCGACGATTACATGCGTTGCCTGAGAGACGCGATAGAGCAGTCTAGGCGTCAGTCGTGTATTCGTTCGACGTTACACGAGGTGTACACCGTATCCGAGTTGAAGCTCGCTCTCAGCCAGTACGACGACAAGCGATACGTCGTTTCTGACTCGTACGACACTCTACCGTGGAGGCATTACAGGATACCGTCGTGAAGAGGAACTTATTTCTTATCAACGTTATATTTTTTTAGCAATAAAGTACACACACACACAATGCGTTTTATGGGTTAGATTTATATGCGCGATCGTGGGAAGGCAGGAATGTTTAAACTGTCTAATCCTACCCACGATGGTCGATGATTTTTTTTCAGTGGTGAGAAAACGTTGATTTTACATATAGGGAGCTGAAGTTCCCACATAATTTTTGTTTCAAGGCTTATCAACACGTTTGTCTTACCGCAGTTGGAAGGACCGCAGATGCAACGTATCGCGATCGGTAACAGAAGACCGTGTCGACGCGTCTCCCTCGACATTAAACCCGACGTCAGTCGCGTCTTGCAATCGAGATTCGACACCCCAATCATCGACGGTTGTCTCACAAATCGTATTGTTACGCACATGCGCGCACACTTGCCCTATTTAAACGTACGTTCGATCGGTTTACGCCCTCAGTGATCGCGATGTTTCCCTTACTGACGGAATATAAACGCGATATTCTCGATCTGTCCGCCGAGCAACTGCAATTCGTGCCAAAATCCTTCTGCTGCGCAACTTTTCCGACTACCTCGATCGACTGTGGGACAAATTGCTTATTTATTTGATGACGGATTCTGACGTACGGGACTGTCGTCCGCGTTTGGAACATTACAATCGTCCGTGGCAGAGAACGCACATAGACGGTCCGCCATCGGTCGAATTACACACACCTGGCTATTGATTCTGCGGGCCGGGTACTCGTCTCGCTAAGCGACTAGCGCGCGGTGATCGAGGTATCAATCCGTTGGACGAGGCGTGTCGCGAGCACGATATCGCTTACTCGCAAAGCGGCGACCTCGCCGATTGACACGTCGCCGATTGAGCGCTAGCTAAAAAGGCGCGCAAGCGTATCACGGCGAGCGGCACAATCCTTGGCGAGAAAGTCGCCGCGACCGCCGTATGGGCTGCCATGAAAGCAAAAACGAAATTTGGCATGTGTTATATTCGGTAGTAAAGAATATGTATAGTTAGGTAAAAAACTATTTATTTATAGACTTGTTACAGCAAGCTAACTCGATCGTGTCGTTTATTGCACTGGCGCGTTCCCCAGTGTTGACAACCTTTTGAACTTAACATCACTATAACATGTTCTCTTTTTTTTCTTTTTTTTACATAAGACTATAATAAGAGAATATAAGAAAATAAACTTGAATGGAACTAATATCTATACGAATATATGTGAATTGAACTCAAACAATATGAAACTAAATAGATATGAATGTATTTATAAACTGAAATTATAAGTTTGTATCGTAGTCGGCCAATCGAGTCGGAGGCTTCACATTCCTTTTTGGACGTGCTTTTCCCATATTTGTTGACGTGTTGATGATTGCATTACTCGACGGGACTTCGACGTTGGACGCTGCTGACTCCCTGGGACTGTCTATGTTTATATTCTTATTCTCAGTACTAAGCATGACGCTGCTCTTGTTAGTTGGAGACTGGACGCTCCTTAATCCGCCATCGTCTTGACTAATTGGTTTTGACGGAGTAGCTACCGGCTTGCGTGGTGACTGAACTTCTGTTGCAGGTTCTGATGTTGCGGAAGGCATCATTGCGTTTGTATTTAAGGAGTGCTGTATCTGCTGACCACTGTTTTGTCGTGGTTTTATGTGTACGACATTTCTTCAGCAGAGTGCATTCTTTACATTTACCATGTATGAACGATCGGAGATCCTGTGATCAACTTTACCTTTGGACCAATGATTTTTATTCGGTTTTAACTGAACCATTACTGGTTGCTCGACCTGCAACTCCGGCAGCTTTCTCGTTGTTCTGTCGTAATAGTGCTTGGTTTGCTGCTTATTAGAAGAAACCTTTTTTTGAACTCCTTCCACTATCTTTGGCTGTAGATTGGATTATAGAGTTGGAACACCACATCTGGTTCTTCGCGAGAAAAGTCGTTGAGCCGGGCTGGAGTTCATTTTGTTTGGAGTATTTATCCAATGTAGAACTGCATACCACAGATCTTCTCCACTTTTTTCGCATTTTTAAATAATGTTCTTAGCGATTTTTACCGCAGACTCTGCTTTGCCGTTGATGCCCTGTTGATGATGTGGAGATGATATCACGTGAAGAACTCCCAGGATCTTGCAAACTGTCGAAACTCAGAAGAATCAAAATTGGTTCCGTTGTCGCTGATGATCTTAGTCGGTATTCCGTGTCTCGCAAAGTTTTGTTTTGTGATGGCAATGAATGATTTTGCTGAAAAGTCCTTGATTATGTCCAATTCGAAAAAATCCGAGAAATAATCCAATGTGACCAAGAAGTTTCTTTTCTTCCCTTTATACGTAGCTGATAATAGATCCATGGATATAATTTGGAACCCGAGCGAGGGTATTTCATGTGTTTGTATAGGAGGATTCGATTGTCTATCTGCAAATTCTAAGCAGATGTCACATTCTTTCACGCTGTCTTTAATGGCTTCACTCATTCCTGGCCAGAATATGTTTTCGCGTGCTAATTTCAAAGTCGCCTCTATTCCACCATGTGCTGCGTGAACTTTTTTAGCATAATTGAACGTAAACTCGGCGGGATGACGATTCTATTGTTTCTAACTATCAGATCGTCCTGTATCGACAATTCGCTTTTGAATTTGAAATACACTTTGATTTCATCTGAGACGTCGTGAATGTATCTAGACCATCCTTTCTGTATGTGTGTCTTTAACACTTGCAGAGATGCATCTTTAGTTGTTTTCTTTCTAATCTCATTGATGACTTCATCTGAAACGTTGAGGCATTGTATAACGTTAACTCGTCCTATCTGATTAAATAGTTTCTCTTCTTGACTTATAACTTTACCCACGTTGAGATCTTCGGGATTGACAGGTGCACGAGACAACGTATCTACTATGACGTTTTTCTTTCCTTCTATAAATTGGAATTCCAAATCGTAACGTTGTAAATACATAAAAATCAGTTGGAGCCTCTTAGGTGCTTTCAGAAGAGATTTTCTTGATATGTTGACGAGAGGTTATGGTCCGTCTGGATGACAGTTCCCGATTTATCGGCTATGTATTGGTCCAATCTGATACACGCAAAAGAAATTCCTTCTCAATCATAGCGTAGTTTTTTTCTGATTTAAAGATCTGGAAGCGAACGTGACTGCCTCGTTGTCCTGCAGAAGTACTGCTCCCAGACCATAGCTGCTACTGTCGCATTGTATTGTGACTGGTTTGTTTACATTAAAGTACTTAAGTGTGACGATATTTGTGACCATCTCCTTTATTCTATCAAACTCTTTTTGTTCAGTTTCTGCCTACGTTCAGGGTGTACGCTGCAACGTTAGTTCCCGTAGCCGACGTAGTTTGGAGCTTAGATTAGGCATATATCTGCCGAGATAATTAACTAGACCGACAAATTTTTCAACGTCTTTTTTGTCCTCTGGGTTTTGCATTTTTCTTATGGCGTCGACCTTCGCAGGGTCAGGTTTCAGACCTTCCGTGGTCAGAATGTGTCCGAAAAATTTAACAGAAACCTGACACAGATTTAGTTTTGATCTATTCAATTAGCAATTATTTACACGCAACCTTTGTAAAAGATTCTCTAGATTCCGATTATGATCTTCTTTAACTAGCTCTATGGTATTTCCTTTACCATAAATAATAACGTCGTCTGCTAATATTTTGATGCCTTCCAGCCCGTGAATTATCTTGAGGATTTTTGCTTGAAAAACTTCTGGAGCCACCGAAATTCCGAAGGGTAGACGAAGCCAGCGATATCGTCCAAACGGTGTCCAAAACGTTGTTAATTTACTGCTTTCTCCAGAGAGTTTGATTTGCCAAATTCTTTCTTCGTGTCAACCGTACTAAAGACCTTTGCCTTCCCAAGTTCTGGAAGGATTTTATCAAGGGTGGTGAATTGGCGATTTGGCCTTTTCAACGCTTTATTGAGCGGTATTGGATCCAAGCAAATTCTAAAAGATTTCTGTTTCTTCACTAATAAAATATTACTCACCCAATCTGTGTGTTGCTCCTCTTTGACGATTATTCTATCATTTTCCAGACGTGTCAACTCTTTTTTTAGATCCTTTCGATAACTCATAGGGATTCTTCGTGGTTTTTGTATTACTGGCTTCACGGTCTCGTCAATCTCTAGTTGTGTAACCCCTGGTAATAAGCCATATTCTTGGAAGACGTCTTGATACTTATTGACAATTGCTTCTGTTTCTGCGCAACCATTTTTCTTCAGATTCTGCATTTGGACTGAATTGCAAATTTTTATGAGATTTAACTCCATGCAAGCATGAACTGAGAGAAGCGGGCCACAGTCTTCATCCACGATTCGTAATTTTATTCGATATTCCTTTCCTTTATGGGTGTACTTGAGACTGGTTTCCCTTAGAATCTTGATGTTGTGTTTACCAAAATCTATCAGAAAGCACGAAGGCTGTTGAATTCTTCTGTGAGATTTGTCTACGATGCTACAGTAGTATTTGTAGCCCATAACGCATGATCTTGCTCCTGTATCTAATTTGCAAGCTATCCTCTTCCACTTATTGTTGATGTAGAATTTTATATTTGCAACCAACGAGCCGATCTGAATCGTTGACGTATATTTTTTTTATCAGAAACGGTTCAGTATCTGAGTCGCTGCTACTAAAGTCCTCTGAACTTTGATTTTCTATTTTTAAGTCGAGTTTGTTGACCTGGTTATCTTTAGGATTACTTTGCTTCTTCTTGCGACAGACTTTTTCCGTGTGATTTTTCTTTTTGCAGAATTTGCATGTCTTACCGAATGCTGGACATGCGCCTTTTACGAATGCATGTGCATTGCCGCAGTACCGACATAACTTGGATTTATTTGTAGCACCTTTGTCTTTATTTATTTTATTTACTGTCGATAATACTTTCTTGTCTATTTGCATAGCTTGCTTTAGTTAACTTGCTTCTCCGTGATCTCGTGTACTCTACATACTTCAGTAGCTGTTTTCAAAGTTAAATCTGTCTTTGACATAAGTTTACGTTTTAGAGCGTTATCTTTAATGCCTACGACAATCCTATTTTTTAGCAAATCATCTTGAAATTGTTCATACTCACAGTTCTTAATCAGTTTCTTTAGTCTGATTAAGTAGTTGTCAAAAGATTCGTCCTGTTGTTGAATTGCTGTGTTAAAAAGATATCTGTCATAGATAACGTTCTTGTTGGCTGTCGTGAGTCTTGCTTCAATGAGTTTTATAATATTTTCGGTAGTACCCTTTTCCTCTTCTCTTAACTGGAAATTGAGATATTTTTTCATCGCTTGCACCCCAATTGCGGCTAATAGGATGCTGATTTTTTTGTTTTTCCTGTGTAACTGGCCATGTCGACATTCCAGTAGCAATTGCATAATTATTCCAACTGTCCTTGAAGAACTCGAAATTTTCTCTGACGTCGCCTTTGTCTATCTCTAACGGCTGGATCCACGGTACACTCGCTTGGAGGTTAGATGATTGCGCTACTGAACCTCCTCCATCCTTCCTATCGTTTAGTTACGCTTGAACTTGAGACATTTGTTGAGTTAACATTTGTAAACCTTTGTACTGCCCTATTAATATTTTGTTCATATCGTCAACACTCATGGTGATCTCTGACCTTATTTTACCGATGTATATATAAGATTTTTCGTGGTTTTATATCAAATAGTTTTGCGATCAGATATTAATTAAAAGACCATTTGTACCACACCTGATACCATGTTATATTCGGTAGTAAAAAATATGTATAGTTAGGTAAAAAACTATTTATTTATATACTTGTTACAGCAAGCTAACTCGATCGTGTCGTTTATTGCACTGGCGCGTTCCCCAGTGTTGACAACCTTCTGAACTTAACATCACTATAACAGCATGGGTATGAGAAAGAGGAATAAGAGAACGGTAACGAGGAAGAAAGTTTTCCCGGTGGCGAAACGCGGAGGCTTCCTACCTTTTCTACCGATATTGGGAGCGCTCGTATCCCTAGTCGGTGGAGCGGCTGACGTGACCAAGGCGGTGAATGACGGCAAGGCCGCTCGACGTCAGTTCGAGGAACTGCAACGTCACAATCGCGCGTTGGAGGGTCGCGGACTGTATCTCGCGCCGTACAAACATGGTAGCGGCGCGGCGTGACGACCAGAAGGACGAAAACGGGTAAAAAAAAATTTACCGAAAAAGACGCTAACGACGAGGACAACGACGCTCGATTTGTTGCCGTTTGGCGTCACGACGAACGAGCAATTGAATCGGTCCGCGCGCCTTTCGCGCATACCTTATTTCTTTAGAAGCGTGTTCGCGACGCGTTACCGACGAAGGTGCGTCGCGACGAGAGCGAAATCGTGAATCTCGACGACGCGGAGGGCTCGGGTACGCACTGAGTCGCCTATGCGAAGAGGGGAAACAACGCGATCTATTTTGACAGTTTTGGAAATCTTCGACCCCCGAGGGAACTTGAACGATATCTCGGAAGTGACGCGAATATCGTGTACAACCGTCATTCGTATCAGACGTTTGATTAGAGCATCTGCGGTCAATTGTGTCTGCGGTTCCTCCGAGAGGTCGACTGGAAACGTCTCTGAGAGAGAAACAATCTCGCTATGTCGCTGACTTTCTCGCTAACCGGAAGAAGCAGCGTCCTCTTAACCAGCTACTTTCCCGCTCTTGATCTGAGCGAGATTGGTCTCGCGAATTTTGAGATGTACAACACGATACCCAACATTGGGTGCATCCAGAAGCACGACCGCTCACTGAGCGCTCATTGAGCGCTCAGTATATCCCCTAGATCTATCTACTGGATACAAACGATCTGTGAGCTGCTCACGGTGAGCGCTCGCCACTTTCGTAAGCGTGGTTTTCTATCGCTCACTCCGCTTACTTTACGCTCTCTCTCCAATCTTTGCACCAATTTAATATCCCTAAAGGTTAATGACTAAAATAATTCTTGTGCCGTTGTTAATTTTCATCTTTTAGTTGGAAAGTTAAGTTATTCTTTTTTGCAAATAATCAAAAAATTAACATATTAAGTAGTTAAACATTATTTAGATAAAGCATTTGTATATTTTTACAGGTGGCAGATAGTAAAGATAGAAATTAATATTTACGCAGATCTTTAGAGACGTAGATGTCTATTATAAATGCAAATAAATATCTATAACTTATACGTCATATAAATGCGTATAGTAAACTGTTGTGAGCATATATCCAGCACATCAAAAATGCTCACTGAGCGGCTACCTGTGAGCGCTCAATGAGCGATCGTGCTTCTGGATGCAGCCATTGACTCCACGAACAATAGATTTCACTTCGACATCGACGATGTGATCGCTCTTCCCAAAGGATTGTACAAACTCAGAACTGCTATCCTCCGCAAGAAACGTACGATTTCTTCGCATGGTATAAAGCGAGAAGAAGAGAGACGATTACATATACGTGGACGATAACGATGACGAACACGAGAAAAGCAAACGCTCGATAATTCTGCGCGCTGACGAGAACACCATGAGAAGCGAGATCAAGTGCGCCTATAGAGTTGACTTCACCAAACCGAACAACATTGGCTTTTTGTTAGGTTTCTCGACACGTCGCGTACATGAGCCGAAAAAACTGGCACGCGTCCGACAAACCGGTAAATATTATGCGCGTGAATATCATTCGCGTGAAATGCAACATCACCGCGGAAACCTATAGCAACGGGAAGTCGGCACACACAATACACAAATTCGCGTCAAACGTTCCACCGGGATATAAACTGTCGGAGACTCCGACGTAGATCATTTACCTTCCGGTCATCGCGCGGAGTGTCACTGATATAACGTTGCACGTCGTGAATCAAATCGGACGATTGGTCGACTTTCGCGGGAAGGAGATAACGGTTCGACTACACGTGCAGCGCAGAAGATAATAGAAAAAAATCGAGGACGGATATGTGTGCGCGCGAAAAATGCTCGTTTTGAACGAGTTGTTCGCGAGAGCCACATCCGCGGTTGTTCCGCGAACGTTATTGTTCGACGCTTCGACGAAAGGAACGTGTAGACAGAGAGAGAAGAGGGAAGAAAACGGACTGAGCGCCGCAAACGTCGCTTTTCTACGATCTCTATTTGTCGTGAGAAACGATCGTGGCCGACATCCTGAGTATCGGAGGTGAGCCTATTTTCGACGATCGCATCGTCAAAATCGAGACTCACAATCCATATGCCAATACAACGTTCAGACACAGCGACAAAATACGAATTCCGATACAGCAACAGGATCTGTACACTCTACCCTGCAAAAGTTTTCTGTACATCGAAGGGGTACTCTCCGACGACGACGTTCCGGATACGAATTCGGATACGAGTCAATGGTAAAAGAGACACTAAAAAAGCGAAAGGTGTCAAAAGCAAACGTCATCGCGCGTACCATTACGTTCGACGACTACACGCGGTGTCTGAACGATGAGATCGAAATGACTCGACCGCAGTCATGCGTAAGATCGAAATTACACGAAGTGTACACTATCCGCGAGACGAAAATCGCCCTGAATCCGTACGACGATAAGCGATATATCGTACCGGATTCAACCGATACGTTGCCGTGGGGACATTATCGAATACCTTTATAATATAATGTATATACGTGTACGTATGTGTGTATGTATGTAGTATAACGTAATGTAATGTGAGCATTATGTTGGTAAGGAGTTGGTAGGATTGAAGAATTTTAAGTTGGCATGGCAGAAGAGTCGAGAATCGTAAAATGTTAGGTTGGTAGCGCGGAAGTAGAAAAAGTAGGCAGTAGGCAGTTGGCGGGAAGAAAGGAAGGAAGCACAAGGAGAATAAAGTGTGTCAATCTCGAAAAGAAGTAACGAGTAGTAGTACATTATTCTTCCACCTACAATGTCAGCAGTGCGATTCTGTAACTCGTTATGCGTCGTTATGTGCTCATAACGACAGTTGCGCAGCTTTTTTCTTATATAGTATACCTGCGCAACTGTCGTTATAAACACATAACGACAGCATAACGAGTTACAGAATCGCACTACAGAAGTGGGATACGGGATCCGACTGGATCGGGCATCTCGAGTGACGGTGTGCGAAGCAAGACGGACATCGTTTGGTGACGATTGTCGCGGATATTGTGCGGTGACGATTTACCGGCGTCGTTTGGTGACGAGCGACGGTATATCGCTCGGTGACGATTACTACTGATATTGTTCGGTGACGATTTTTTTTTTTATAACGAGCGGCGGCATATCGTTCGGTGACGATTGCCACGGATTCGTTTGGCATTGTGAAGATTGCCAACGGATATCGTTCGGTGACGATCGGCAGACATTATTTGGGGTGACGATTGCGCGGCAGATATCGTTTGGTGACGAGTGCGCAACAAAATCGTTCGGTGACGATTTTCGAGAGACATTGTCGGTTGCGGTGAGAGTGGTGCATTGCTCGGTGGCATTGCTTGAAGACAATTACGGTGTGAAAGAGGCTCAAGGTCGGCATCGTTGGGGCGTGGTCAGCCATATTGGAGAACGTTGGCGCGAAAGTAGCGTGGCCATTGTGTATGCCGGGAGACGGTACGGCAGCCATATTACCCGAGAAGTCGCGAGGATCGATATATCGATACATCGATACATCAATAGTAAGAGGACACTACCCTGGTAACCATCTCCGATAGAAAACGATAAAAAAATTTCTTATCGTTTTTAATACGGTTAGTGAATCGTTTATTTACGGTACTCTATCAGAAACTCACGTTACAAAATACTTGGGATCCTATCGTAAATGTCTTATCAGCTATACATCAGTTTCTATCGTTTTTAATATGGTTAGTGAATCGTTTATTTACGGTATTCTATCAGAAACTCACGTTACAAAATACTTGGAATCTTATCGTAAATGTCTTCTCAGCTGCACATCAGTTTCTATCGTTTTTAATATGGTTAGTGAATCGTTTATTTACGGTACTCTATCAGAAACTTACGTTACAAAATACTTGGAATCCTATCGTAAATATCTTATCAGCTATATATCAGTTTCTATCGTTTTTAATATAATTAGTGAATCGTTTATTTACGGTATTCTATCAGAAACTCACGTTGCAAAATACTTGGGAGGTGCTTTTCAGGTGCTCCAAAATTAGTACAAAATGCGGATAAATATTATAGCTTGTTAAAGTGTCATAGTAACTATTATAAGAATTTCATGAATAATAAAGAGGTACATGTATATGAAAGGTGCATATTTAGCGGAATTGTGCTCCACACTGCAGCGTACAGTAAAACTATTAAAACCAACGATTCTGTAGTACAATTAGACGATGATACAATTATCGAAATATTAAGTTTTATTATTGTAAATAAATGTTGCTTTGTCGTTTGTAAAGTTCTGACAACCATGCCTGCGGTCTATAATCAATTAAGAATAAATCATATGTTACAAGTTACTAGCGAAGCACAAGATGAAAAAATAATTCCGATTCAGCTGATAAAACGTAAACTTGTGGTCGTCGAAATAAAATGTGACAAATTTCTTTGTACAATGCCGAACCAATTTAAAACATTATAACTATATATTAATATATCACTTTAATTATCAGTTAAAAAAACAAAATGTATTTGTTCATAATTCTTCATATTTGTACACTTATATAAAATATATTTCTAATAAATTAAGATTAATTACAGACTGGCGTTTAATTTTGTTTGCACAAGCTCGCGCACGAGCCTGATCTCGAGAATTTGTTGAGGAAGGAACAAATAAAAAGAATCCGTTTATTGAGAGAGAGATTGCGTTTCGTGATTTATGTAATTAAGAAAATTTAGATTGGGCAGAACTATACAAAGAATACCAACATTTGTTGCATGGGGGAAGGGAAACTGCCCTAAAACCTTCCCAGTATTCGTGAACAAAATTACAATACAAGAGAAAATAATTTGGTATCTTACAAGAAAATAAGCTGTACAAAGTATAAGACAAAAGAAAATTATTAGTATAGAACAGTCCTTTCTTTTGAGATATGGCAGAATATACTTTGAATTTTTACTGAGGTATTTCTTTATCACATAACAAGATTCGTTATAAAAAGAATTGTAATATTATGTTCTCATATAATTTATCTTGACGTAGTCAAGCTCAGAATTAGTTGTTCTTTTTTTAAAGAAAGGATCGTTTGAAACATAAACACAAATCAATTCAAAACAAGAATATCAATTCAGCTATAATTTTTATAATCGGGGAAATAATGCATCAATCTTTTAGTTGAAATCATGAATAACTATCATCTGTCTAGTAAATAATATTATTTGTAATTCGAATATTGACTGAGTATTACCTAACTCGTGTCTAAATTACGGCAAGGAAATAGATTACATCATGAGCGATTACTACAACACAAGCTATACATACAACATGAGCAACAACAAAGACACAAGCAATAAGGTTCTCACTGAGTTCACTGAATTAAAACTTGGAATAGGCCTTCAATCTTTGATTGACACATTAATTCACCACAGCATAAACGTAATATTAGATAATTAATAATTCGCAAAATAATCACTAGGAGAATATAAAGTAATTGAGTAAGAGATTTTATCGCAACGCAAGCAAACGGTTATTTGATAATGTTATTACAACGCCTGAAACGATTTATATGTATTTCGCAAGTAAAACATTCTAATTTAGTTGTGAATGTAACGAATGTACGCAAGTTAACGTAATTAACTACAAAAGATATTATAGAATTGATTATAACGAATTAATCGCACAAAAGAAAGAATTACAGTTTGTTATTATGAAGAAAACGGTCAATTAATATACTTTTAGACTGAGCTCAGTATTACGATTTAACTCGATATGTAAGATTAATAGATTAACTAATTGGGGATTTCTTGTACAGTATTAGACGGAGTCTAATGTTAAAGAATCGGAGATTCTTTGTAATATGTTAGACGGGAGTCTAACTGTCTCTCTCGTACAGATTAAAATCGGTACCTTATAATTGTAGCTTTGACATTACGGTAATGGTTGAAAGTTGCAATGATCAAACCATGAGAACGTTCCAGAAAATGGCTGCTCTCCTTGAGCTTTCCACGTGCCGGTCAGGCTCGCTAGGACGTATCGCAATGGCTTCCTTTCTGCGACGATAGTTGTTGTCCTTTATTTGCTGTGTACACGATCCACCGGTATATTGGCTGCTGCACACTGAGAGGCAGATCTCGGCTACCTCACAACTCGATTACAAGAAAACGGCGAAAAAATGACGCAACTACGTATTTTATTAGAACTGATTGCTACGGATGTGTAACGCACGATGTCCGGAAGACGAATGCTCGCTCGCCCGGGCTGCGCGCCCCTCCCAACATGCTCAAGCATGCGCGGTAAACTTGCGCCTCGCCGCCTGGGACGCAACGTTGGCCGCAAAAAACAACACAACCTCTCTCTCTCTCTCTCTTTCTCTTTCAACTTCAAACAAATTTATTATTAAAAATTCCGTGAAAGTTTATCTAACATATAGTTAAAATTATTTTTCATAATTTTCTATAAAAAAGTATCAAAATTGATTCAGCTCTTCTGGCGTAAAAACAGCACGCGTAGAAATTAGTATATTCAACTTAATTTTTCATAAAAATTCATAGCTTTCTGTGAAAAAGTATAAAAAATTGTAGTTATTCATAGTTTTTCATATATCTGAATTATTAGATGTATGAAAATCGAAAAATTTCTATGAATACCCAGACAGCACGCATGTCCAAAAGCGGGACATAAGACGTCTAAAAAGCATCTAAAAGACGTGTTATGTCCCGATTTTGGACTTGGTGCTGTCTGGGTATTCACAAAATATGATTTTCATAGAAATTTTTTCCGTCTGCTGCTTCTAAACAATTCGGTTAATATCGTTGATATACGATAGATAACGATTAGCTGCCGTACAGAAGATGATTGTCAGTCGGAAAATCCTGATAAGAAACGATAGATGTGTCGGTTCGGTTAAGTCGTATAAATATCGACGAGATGTCTATCGTATTAACCTTATAAAAACATATGCAAAGTAGAAGGTTTTCAAACAATTCAATTTATATCATTAATATACGATAGAAAACGAACCGATTTGCTGCCGTACAGAAGATGATAAGTTGTATGTCGGAAAATCCTGATAAGAAACGATAGATGTGTCGGTTCGGTTAAGTCGTATAAATATCGACGAGATGTCTATCATTTTAACCTTATAAAAACATATGCAAAGTAGAAGGTTTTCAAACGATTCAATTTATATCATTAATATACGATAGAAAACGAACCGATTTGCTGCCGTACAGAAAATGATAAGTTGTATGTCGGAAAATCCTGATAAGAAACGATAGATGTATCGGTTCGGTTAAATCGTATAAATATCGACGAGATGTCTATCGTTTTAACTTTATACAAACATATACAAAGTAGAAGGTTTTCAAACGATTCAATTTATATCATTAATATACGATAGAAAACGAACCGATTTGCTGCCATAAAAAAGATGATAAGTTGTATGTCAGAAAATCCTGATAAGAAACGATAGATGTATCGGTTCGGTTAAGTCATATAAATATCGATAAGATGTCTATCATTTTATTCTTATATATCCGTATTAATGCATACGGTAAAATTATTACCATAAATAACGATACATATTATATCGTGTATATACGATTGATTCAGACGGGCAATAATTGTACATATAGAAAACGATTCATAACTATAAAATTTGTATAGTTATTTTCTTATTTGGACCTAAAACGATAGAAACCGGTTCGATTCGATTAATGTTTTATCTGTCTTCTAAATATGCAACGATAGAACCAATAAGATACGATTAAAAACGATACAGATATAGCCGTTTTTAATCATTTTCTATCGGATATGGTTACCAGGGTAGTGCTGGCGGTGACATTACGCGGTGTAACGCCAGGGTGTAAATCGATATATCAATAAGACGCCGTGCAGGGGCGAAGGTTCGAGTAAAGAAATGGAGAAAAATCCGATGAGCTTTAAAGTGGCGGAGCTGAAGGAAAAGTTAGTAGCATTAGGATTGCCGGTCACAGGTACAAAAGCGGAACTGGTGAGCAGGTTAAATGCGACTGATCCGACAGGAGAGTGGATGGGAAATCTCCAGACGGAAGAAGAAGATCAGGAAGCGGCAGCAGGAGCATCTGCATTAGGGATGGAGGAGCTGTCACGTGAGGTTACACTGTTGAGAAGAGAGAGAGAGCAATAATGGAGCGAGAGCTGAGATTGGCGGAGCGAGAAAATGAGCTATTGAGAGGCTCACTGCGGTCGACTGCAAGCTCGCAACAAGCACCACACAAAATTGGTGTTAAATCGGTGATCGAGTTACTGTGTGATTTCGATGGAGTCAAGCCGTTGTTCTGCAATTGGGAACGTCAAATGAAACTACTGTGTACGACGAATCAACTTGATGATAACGCAGCCAAAATTCTTATTGGTGCAAGAGTAAAAGGCAAAGCGTTACAGTGGTAACATTCCTCGTCGGAGCATATCGAGATGAGCGTAGAAAATTTATTGAAGAAAATGGCAGACATGTTTAATTTGCGGCCGAGTAAGATGGTGCTACGTAAAGAATTTTAGAACAGAAGATGGAAACCGAGTAAGACTTTTAGCGACTATTATCATGCTAAAGTTGTACTCGCCAATAATGTGCCCGTAGAAGATGCTGAACTCATAGATTATATTATTGACGACATTGCGGACACACAACTGCAATCAAGCAAGAATACAGCATTTCAAGTCAAAAGCGGAGCTGTTGGCGGCATTTAAAAAATCACTATCTCGGATTGGAAGAATCGGAATGGACGGAATGTGCAGAGCCAGAAGACGGGCAGTAAGGTGGCTACTTCAAGTTCGTCTGAAAAAGCTGATAAGGACACCAGTAAGGGGCAACCAAAGACAATCAGGTGTTACAATTGTGGCAAGATGGGGCACTGGGCCAAGGAATGTCAGCAGCCACCAAAGGAGAAGGGAGCGTGCTTCAATTGTGGAGAAGTGGGACACGTAATAAAAGATTGTACCAAAGGTCAGTGAATTATGTTCATAAAACGTTGTCTCATGATGAAGAGTTTAAACAACTCGTAATGTATAAGATAAGTGATTTGAAAGTAAATTGTTCATTTCAGTTAGAAACGTTGATAGATACAGAGAGTTCAGTCACGTTTGTAAAAGCAAAGTATTTACCTAGTCATTGCATAAATGAGTTGGATGTTGCCGATGAACTTTGCGGTATTAATAATAGCAAGTTGAATGTATTGGGAAGTGTCAAAGTACATATTTGCTTAGATGGAGTAGAGAAAAAAGATTTAGCTGTGTATGTAGTTCCTAACAATACTATGAGAGTATCAGCTGTACTGTGTAGGAATGTTTTAAAAGTATTTAATTTGAGTTTAACTAAGCCATCCGAAATAGGCTATGATACAGCTGTAGCTGAAATTCTAAATATTGAAGTTAGCGATAAAGTAGACATTGTAAACGATTTGAATATAAATCCGGAAATTCCATTTGAGTATCAGGAGCAACTAAAGGAAGGATTTCGGCATAAGTATGTGGAAGCCGAGAAACCTGTGGAGCCGAAAGTTAAAACGGAGTTAAAACTCGTTCTTAGTGACACTAAACCTTTCCATTATAATCCGCGCAGATTGTCGCAACATGAAAAGAAAGAGTTAAGGAAAATTTTGGATGATTTGTTACAGAAAGGTGTAATTAGAGAAAGTGAGTCGGAATACGTCTCTCCCATAGTCTTAGTTAGAAAGAAAAACGGTGAACTTCGTATGTGTGTGGATTACAGGCATTTAAATAAAGTCATTTTGCGTGAAAATCATCCAATACCAGTGATTGAAGAGCAGATAGAAATAGTTGGAGATAAACGCTATTTTAGTATCTTAGATTTTAAGGATGGTTTTTACCATATAAATGACGAGGAGTCAAGGAAGTTTACTGCATTTGTTACTTCGTTTGGAGTATTTGAGTTCACAAAAATGCCCTTCGGATTAAAACCGGCTTCACAGAAATTTTAAAAGCATGTAAATAAGTCTTTCAAAAAATTAATCGAGAGTGGTGATGTAAGCGTATATATTGATGATGTGATAATAGCTACGGTAACTTTAGAAGATCACATACGAGTGTTAAGTCAAGTTTTTGAAATATTGAACGAAAATCATCTTGTACTTAGATTAGACAAGTGTAAGTTTTTATATACTAGTGTAGATTATTTAGGATATGCAGTAAGTAGCGAGGGCATAAGACCGACTAAAGCTGGTGTGCAAGGGGTAGTGGATTTCCCGATACCTCGCGATGTCCATAAGGTTCACTCTTTTGTTGGTCTTTGCTCTTATTTTCGCAAATATATAGAGAACTTTTCGATTAGAGCGAAGCCATTGTATGACTTACTAAAAAAGGATGCTAGTTTTCAGATGGGAGAACAAGAATTGAAGTCTTTCAATGATTTGAAAGATGCGCTAGTTAGAGCTCCTGTATTGGCTGTGTATAATGCTAAAGATAGTACAGAGTTGCACTGCGATGCAACCTCTATAGGATTTGGAGCGGTGTTATTACAAAAGAAAGCGGACCGTAAGTTACATCCTATTTTTTATTTTTCAAAGCGTACGACCGACATGGAGAGTAAGTACCACCAGTTTTGAGCTGGAAACTCTGGCTATTATTTATGCGCTAAGACGTTTTCGCAATTATTTGTTTGGCATAAAATTCAAGATAATTACATATTGTAACGCGTTAAAACTCACTCTAGATAAGAAAGATTTGAACCCTCGAATTGCCAGATGGGCATTGGAACTGCAAAACTATGATTATACTATTGAACATCGAAGTGGAGATAAAATGAAACATGTAGATGCTTTAAGTAGAGTAACTGATGTTCTTATAGCGGAAGAAAATTCCTTCGAGTTTAATCTATCGGTTTGTCAAAGTCAAGATGCTAAAATCAAAGAGTTGCGTGAACAGTTAGAGAAAAAGGAGGATCGCAATTTTGAGCTAAGAAATGGTATTGTATATCGAAAGATGGGAGACGGCGTGTTGTTTTATGTTCCTGAGAGTATGAAATCTATGTGATATATAGATACCACGATAGTATGGGTCATTTAGGATTAGATAAAGTAAGAAGTATTATTAAAAGCAGCTATTGGTTCCCAAATATGAAGAGAAAGATAGAGAATCACATACAAAATTGCCTTAAATGCATAGCATTCTCACCGAGTAGCGGTAAAGTGGAGGGATTTCTGCATTGTATCCCAAAGGGGAATGTTCCTTTTGCAACGTTACACATTGACCATTATGGTCCAGTAGAGCAACGTTTGTTTAAGCAGTATATATTTTTAGTAATTGAATCGTTTACTAAGTTTGTAAAACTATATGCTACTAAGTCTACTACTAGTAAAGAAGTTATTGTCTGTTTTTCTCAGTATTTTGCGTATTACTGTAAACCAAGTGTTATCGTCTCAGATAGGGGAACAGCGTTCACATCTAGTGAATTCAGTGAGTTTGTTGCAGAAATTTGTTGTAGAAAATGATATAAAGCATGTTAAGATAGCGACCGGTTCCCCTCAAGCTAATGGACAAATTGAGCGTGTAAATCGCGTTGTGACTCCAATGTTGGCAAAGATAAGTGATAGTTCGGTGGGTGACCACTGATACAAAATGTTAGAAGAAATCAAATATGCTTTAAATAATACTATACACAAAACTATCAAAGAGATTCCGAGTAAATTGCTGTTTGGAGTTACACAGCGTGGTAAAGTGACTGACTATGTAAGAAAATATATATTGAAAATGATGTAAATGATAGAAATCTAGATTTAAGTAAGATTAGAGATACCGCTGCGAAAGAAATTGAAACTAGTCAAAAGTATGCCAAAGATCACTTTGATCGCAAAAGAAAAGAGCCGCATCAGTATGAAGTTGGAGATCGTGTGATGGTGCGAAATTTCAAAAGTAACGCGGGTGTATCTAAAAAGCTGATTCCGACCTACAAAGGCCCGTACAAAATATCTAAAAAGTTGCGCAATGATCGGTATGTAGTTAAGGATATCGAAGGACACCAAATAACTCAGAAGCCGTATATGGGTACATGGGAAGCAGCGAATTTGAGACCGTATGTGGTTTCCGTCTGAATAATGATTTGTCTATCCGTATAAGAATAGATGTAAGCGTTTTGAGTTAGTGTTAAGTATTTTAAGCAAAGTTATTATATGTATATCCTGGTAAGCCCGAGGCCGGGCTAATGTCAGAATGGCCGAGTTGTGAGCATTATGTTGGTAAGGAGTTGGTAGGATTGAAGAATGTTAAGTTGGCATGGCAGAAGAGTCGAGAATCGTAAAATGTTAGGTTGGTAGCGCGGAAGTAAAGAGAGTAGGCAGTAGGCAGTTGGCGGGAAGAAAGAAAGGAAGCAAAAGAAGAAGAAAGTGTGTTAATCTCGAAAAGAAGTAACGAGTAGTAGTACATTATTCTTCCCCCTACAATAACGTGATCTAACTGCTGCAAAAGAATCTTTAAGATTGTGACAAAATTATATCGGAATCGGACGGTGGTGTTCATCGTCGCGAACCTCTATCGCCGAACTTATATGGTGTTAGGGCGGTCGCGTTGAAGGAGGACGCTCGCTGGAATCTGGCGACGTATCCTCTGCGAAGAGGGATCGGAAGCCCATGTGTGCGGGAAGAACTGTGGATACGAACAATAATAGCTTTCGGTAACAGATCGAAATGTATATGAGTAGAGTTTCGATGAAAATTCCAAAGAGATGTCGTAACATGAACGCTGAGAACTTAGAGGCGTTTTGCGATAAACTCAAGAAGCTGTGGAAAAGGGTTAACTTCACAGTACCTAGGAACAGTGAAGGTGATTACGCCATATGGCAGGAAACGCCTCTTGCAAAGTGCCCGCGTGAAAGAAATGATAGCTATTAAACATAAAGATTAATGTATGTAACGTATGCAATGTATGCAATGTATGCAATATATGTAATATCATTTATGTATGTATATATGCATGTATGTACATATGTATGTATGTAATGTAACGTATGTATTACTAGATTTTTCGCCCGCGCTTCGCGCGGGCTCAAAATCTATTCCCCTCTCCCCAAGCTCACTCATTAATTAGGAGCACCTTTGATATTCTTTCTCCTCAAACTTTAACCTACATCTCTTCCAATTCTTTTTTAAAATATAAAAAATAATAGATAATATAATAGATGCAGATTAGCATATTGTCAAATATTTCAATTAACTCTCTTTCATTTTCTTCCATTTTATTTTCTTTTTTCGAAATCATCAAAAAATTAGAAAAATTTTGGCACTGGTTTCAAGAAAATCAATTCTTAAGGACGTTCTCCGGTGGCAGTTGTGCTCAACTCAGACTCACGGAGTAATGATATGGTTGGCAACTACTTCCGTGCGCAAAAGTCTGAAACTCGTCTAGCCGCGCAGCTTTACTCGATCTGGCAAATTTTTGTTCCGTTTCCATTTCTCCAATACCAATCATAAATGAGTACGTCCTACTTGTTTATTCTAAAAGTAAATAATAATGAATCATAAAGAAAAAAGATTAAATAACTTGATTTAAATAACGTTGCCCATAAGATCTTGACGTTCTCTACTTAACCTATATGTCGCAGCGGTAGCAACGTTGCCAAGTCTCGCAGTGATATCTCCTTCTCCCTGCCTCCGAGCAGACGAAAATTATGTCCGATAGTGTTCTTTAGACGATTATTTCTCAAAAATAAAAAGCGCTTGCTATATCGAACTTTATTGTCACACGTTACTAATAATATGAGGCATCTTATACTATTTTTTCAAAAAAATTCTAAGAAAACTGTACTTATTATTCATTAAAATTTCCGTGTCGAAAGAGCTCAACATAGAGATCCCGTGTTAAAAATCGGAACTTTCAAGCTGAATATCTCAAATTTTAGTACCGCAAGGGGCATTGAATAAAACGCCTACGTATAAAACGCGTTTAATTAAACATATACTAAAAGTTTAAGAAAATTTCTAAGAAAACGATTTTGCCGGTGAACGTCCATAATGAAAAATTATCCATTAATAAAAAAATAAACTTATCCTCCAAAAATTAAAAAAATTTTGATTCCTATTTCATATATAATTCTTTAAGATTTGGTCAATTAATTCCCAAAAGATTTCAAAAAATTTGTAACTGGTTCCCAAAAAAATCGGTAACAAAAAATTATACACTTTATAGCAATTCCGGGGAAATTCTACCTTTATTTCATATGTAATTCTTTAAGATTCAATTATTTTTTGAGAAATTGGAAAAATTTTGTAACCGGTTTCCAAAAAGATCGGTAACAAAAAATAATACACTTTATATCACTCCCCAGAAAATTCTACCTCTACTTCATATACAATTGTTTGAGATTTGGTCAATTAATTTCCGAAAAATTGAAAACATTTTGTAACCGACTTCCAAAAAGATCGGTAACGAAAAATTATACACTTTATAGCACTCCCCGAAAAATTCTACAAAAAATTAAAAGAATTAGAAAAATCGGTTTTCAGAAAATTGGTAGCAAAAAAATGGCCGCGACATTTTCATCCCCGGAAAATTCTACCCCTGTTTCATATACTTTTGGTAAAAATTCGGTCCACTAACGAATGAGTAGTTCGCGTACAGACAGACAGACGGACAGACGTGACTTATATATATAGACTAGATTTTTCGCCCGCGCCTCGCGCGGGCTCAAAATCTATTCCCCTCTCCCCAAACTCACTCATTAATTAGGAGCACCAATAGAACCTCATAAAACCCAATTTTCAATCCCATAGTAGCCATCTCCATAAAATTAGTAATCTTTTGGTACCAATTTCATCAAAATCATCAACAAAAAATTAGAAAAATTTTGGCACCGGTTTTAAGAAAATCGATCCATTAATAAAAAATTATCCATTAATAAAAAATTAAACTAATCCTTTAAAAATTTTAAAAATTTTGGCATTGGTTTAAAAAAAATTAGTCAATTAATACTTATTATTTCTCAAAATTTTAATAACTTCCAAACCAGTTTCTAAAAATTGGTAACAAAAAATTATCCATAAAAATTATCCATTAAAAAAAATTATCCATAAAAGAATTCAGCTTGATATCTCAAAGTTTGCGGAAATTGGAGCAATCACGTATATATATATATTTTTTTTTTAACAGAAATCGTAAACCACTTTATTATTAGCAATTTTTCTAATTCTATTACATTCCTTAGTTCTTTCTACCCCTATCTATATATATAAGTACCTGACGTCTGTATGTCTGTCTGTCTGACGCAAACTACTTATTATTTTCCGAGAAATTGAAAAAATTTCGTAACCGGTTTCCAAAAACCGATCTTAATTGCTCGCGACAGTCACGAATTGAAGTAACTGTGGTTAATTCCCCACAAAATTAAAAAATTTCTGATATCGGCTTCCAAAAAGATCGGTAACAAAAAATTATACACTTTATAGCACTCCCCGGAAAATTCTACCCCTGTTTCATATATAACTCTTTAAAATTCGGTTAATTATTTCCCGAAAAATTAGAAAAACTGGTTTCCAGAAAATCGGTAATCCTACATACAACATATTTCATTTAAAACTAATCGACCTATGAACGATTTAATTCCCAAAAATTATAAAAAAAAAATTTATTTTTTTTTTGCCTTTGCAGCTTCCTCTATTTCATAATTTAGTGCTGCTCTTAGAATAGATCATCCTGACCGTCTTCTAATATACATTTTTTTTACATCACGTAATTTTTTTAAACAAAAATCGGAAACGTTTCAAGAAAATCAGTACACTAATGAAAAATTAAACTCGCGGTTTCAAAAAAATCAGCATATACAATTGTTTGAGATTCGGTCAATTAATTTCCGAAAAATTGGAAAATTTTCTGATACCGATTTTCCCAAAGATCGGTAACGAAAAATTATACACTTTATGGCAATCCCCGGAAAATTCTACCCCTACTTCATATAATTCTTTAAGATTCGGTCAATTAATTTCCGAAAAATTGGAAAAATTTTGTAACCGGCTTCCAAAAAGATCGGTAACGAAAAATTGTACACTTTATAGCACTCCCCAAAAAATTCTACCGCTGTTTCATATATAATTCTTTTAAATTTGGTCAATTATTTCCCAAAAAATTAGAAAAATTAGAAAAATCGGTTTCCAGAAAATTGGTAGCAAAAAAATGGCCGCAACATTTTCATCCCCGGAAAATTCTACCCCTACGTCATATACTTTTGGTAAAAATTCGGTCTACTAACGAATGAGTAGTTCGCGTACAGACAGACAGACAGACAGACAGACGTGACTTATATATATAGATATTAATGGAAGGAATATATTAATGGAAGGAATATTAATCACACATTTTTGTATTTTATATTTTAAATATTTTTTTATTATATATTTTTATATATTGGATATTTTGTATTTAATATTTTTTTACATAGTTTAGTTTTTTCATATGTTTTAAAAATACAATCTGCACGAATTAAATCACATTGTCCTTGTGTATCCAAGAGTTGTGCAATCCATCGAATTCCAGCCATTTCACGTAAACCTCGTCACTTTTCCTGCGCAGTACTTTCTCCACGAGATACACGTCAGGATAAGTCGCGCGATGCAACTCGTGCTCGTAGAACGCTCCAGCGACGGATTGTCCATGATAGTCCTCGAGTAGATAGGTTACAGGATTGGTACGCTGCACTTTAACGATCTTAAACATCTCGGTGGTCTAATTCGGCGTGTAACCCTTCTCGAAAATTGTCTTGTATTTGCTGACACGTACCGAGTCGCCTGCTTTGAACTTTGCTGGATCCGCGATCTTTATCGCGCTGTACACCGTAGCCAAGAGTCTTTCGGCGATCGCGGGGGTAACGTCGACAAGTCGCATGCCGATCGTTCGATGCTTGCGCGCGTTGTAATCCGACACGAGTCGCGATAACGCGTCGACCCACTTGTAATTTCCGTTGAGCGTAAACATCTTCCACATATCGTTCTTTAACGTGCGATTGAATCGCTCGACGACCGATGCCTTCATCACCGAATACGTGGAATAATGATTGATGCCGTGTTTTCTCACGAGACGTTGCACGTCGGTGTTGTAAAATTTTTTCCCCATATTGGTTTGTAAGTTACTAAGGCACCTCACGCTATCTCGAATTATCTCAGCGATAGCATCAGCTGTCTCGTTGCCGCTTTTACCCTTGAGCGGCACGGCCCACGCGTGCTTGCTCAGCACATCGATGACGGTGAGTATGTAGTGGTAGCCTCTGTTGAAACGCGAGTACGGGCGCATTTTGATCGTCATTTCGACACTGATTGAACGGATCGCTGTCGCGCCGTTTAATTTATAATAAATAAACCCAGCCTCGCAAAGTTCCTTGATCACATGATCTCATTGTCGTGGACATTGTTCCCAGCGTGACGCGAAGCGTCGAGCAATCGCAGACGATCCACCAGCTCGTTAAAGTTGTCCCAGTGCACATAGTCGATCTTATTGTCGGTTAGCGTCATCGCGCGAGGCGCGAATAATCCCTTTTCAGATTTTTTCTTCTTAGATTTGATAGGTATCAACGGTGCGATTACATATCTATACTTGTATTCCCTGTTGGCCAGTACTCGCTCGCGAGGATCATGCCTGAATTTATGAGCACTCGTTGCCAATAGCAGGTTTTTGTACTTTTGCTTATCGTGTCCTCCGTGTAGATCTCGTCATCGGGTATTTTCTTGAAGATCAACTCGTAAAGACCGGGTGTGCCGATATATCGTACGCCGTCGATAATTATGCTATCCACGTTGTCCACGTCAAAACGTTTATTACCGAGCATCATTCCATTCTTGTTAAAATAAACGCCACATACGGTGTCTATGTTTCGATCGACGCTCAGAAAAGCCCTGATGTACTCTCGGCCCAGTGGACCCAAAAGATCTTGCAACGTTTCAAAAAATGTTTTCTGACCTTCCGGTGTTTACAACTGCTTTCAAACGGACGTCGCGGTCGAATCGTCCGTGGTTTTAAAAACATCATCGGGTAATTCCGACTTGTAGTGTATTTTGGTTAGTATATTCAAAATAGAACGAGAAGGGTAGTACACGCGATACGTGAGCGTGCCGGCAAGCGAGCCGTGCGTTACTGGTGCTCCGACTACACAGGCGACCACACGTGTCGAATGTAACAAGTCTCTTTATAATAAACTTTCAAGTTGTTAAGTTTATACTAAGTTCTACTGGTCATTCTTACTTTTACTGCCCCACCTCAATACACAACAACTGGCGACGAGGAAAAGTCGAAAGGCACGGAGCAGTTTCCGCAAGTAAAAGGGAGTGCCGAAAAGCAAAAACGTGTTTGGAGCGGAACGACTCTACTACGTAAGTGGCAGTTCGCACGCTCGGACGAGACGCGCTTAAGCTTTGACACATTCTTCAGCTATACAGTGCATGCCAATCACATTCCCATCGCCGAAAAGAGCATGCATTACAGTTTTATTGCACCGTCGTAAGGAACGTGCAGTACAGCTCTTTGTTACAAAAATATTCTGCCACTTCATACATGCAAAATAAGTTGGTCGGACTTATACAAGTTATATGGATTTGACGAGAATAACAGTGCAGAGCTTATCAAAAGTTGAATTAATCGAGATACTGTGCAACTTTGAAGCGACTGAAACAATTCCTTTACTTGGAATCGAAAAACTTAGGGAAATTGTACGTAAACTACGCAGTTTACAACTAACACGGATACGAAAGGAGCAAAACGTGAAAGCTAAAAAATTAAAGGAAAATCTAACGAAAGTGCCGGATAATAAAAACGACAACACGACCGTGCAAGACCACTACGAAGACGTAAGGTCATCAGAAAACGAGACGGCGAAAAGCGAAGATACTGAAGCAGTATTACATCAATACAATAACACGATATGAACAAAACAGAACTCGATATGAACAAGAAGTTTGAATTCCACAAGAATAAAGACAGCTGGAAGAAATACATCGAACGGCTGGAACTATTCTTCATCGCTAACGATATAACATCCGAGCCAAAGAAAGTGGCAATACTGTTGACTAAGTGCGGTGCCAAAACATATAAATTAATTCGCGAATTGAGCGCACCGGCTAAACCAAAGGACAAAAAGTTTAACAAATTAATAAAAATGATGACAGAACATTTGTGCCCGAAGAAAAGTTTTGCTATGAAAAGATGCAAGTTTCAACAAACCAAGCAGCTTCACACGGAGTCAATAAGCAAATTTGTCGCGAGACTCAAAGAACTGTCCATCAATTGTAATTTCACGGAGCTTAACGATGCGCTTCGTGATCCGCTGGTTTGCGGAGTCACGGAGCACGGTACAAGAGTGGCACTATTCAGCGAAACAAACCTGACTTATGAGAAGGCAGTGCAGATTGCCTTAACAAGAGAAGCAGCGTTGGAAAATGCAGCCAGTGCACAGAAGCCGAATCCTTCGAATTCCTCGGAAGTTAAGCTGATGCGACAGCAGAACCAGAGGCAACCACGAGGTAAAAAGCGTCAACCAAATAAAGGTAACCAAGCGATCGCAGAAGGTACGAAGACGACGAAGGGCGCGAATAATGATTAATAATGATAAAATTATAATCAACGTAAAATTAAAAGTTGTATATGTTATTGTTGCGGTATGCGAAATAGTCATATAACTTATGATTGTAAATTTAAAGACAAAGTTTGTAACTTTTGCAAAAAACAGGGTCACTTGGAAAAAGCATGCATTTCTAAACATGGCAAAAATATTTTTTCAAAAAATAACGAGCTAAACAAAAGCAACAAAAACAAATTTCATTTAATGAAGAGTAACAATAATAATAATTCTTCCAATTCCGACGAGGAATCAGATAGCACATCTGATTTTTATCCTATCTTTAATAAAGCAATGTTTGAAAATGGTCGCAGAACCAATGTTTGCGGACGTACAAATCAATAAAAAAAACTTCAGATTGGAAGTTGATACAGGCTCATACGTAGCAGCAATGCTGAATGATGTTAAAGAAAAACATTTTCCAAATGTACCCTTATGGAAAAGCGATGTAGATCTTACAAGTTATGGCAACATTTCATTAAATCCAATCGGGATGCTGAAAAATTTAGAAGTAAAATTTTTAGGTAAAGAAAGAATACTTGACATTTACATTATGAAAGGTCCAGGTCCTTTACTTATAGGCAGACAGTGGCTTAAGGCATTTGATTTATGGCCATTAAAATTTAATCTTAACTCTATCGAGAGTACAGTATTAAATATCACAAGTAATGATGTTAAAAATCAAATAATGAAAAGTTTCCTACTTTGTTTTCTGATACACAAGACTGTTACAAAGGTAGAAAAATTCGCCTATATTTTAAAGACAATTCAAAGCCTTATCATGTGCCATTCACATTAGAAGCAAAAATATCAGCAGAAATCAAACGATTAATAAAAGCAAGAAACCTCGAACCAGTATCAGTAAGCAAATGGGCAACTCCCATTTTTCCGGTATTAAAGAAAAACGGTGAAGTAAGAATTTGTGGAAATTTCAAGTTGACAGTTAATCCACAATTAATTATTAAAAGACATCCAATACCACTTAAAGAAAAAATTTTTACAACACTTAAAGTAAAAAATAAATGGTCGCAAATCGATTTAAAACATGCATTCATGCAATTTGAATTAGACGAAGAATCTAGGGACGCATTAACTATTATAACTGAAACCGGGTTGTACAGGTACACAAGATTAGGGGAAGGAGTAGCATCTAGTCCAGCTGAATGTCAGGACATACTGGAAGAAATTTTAAGAGGAGTTAAGAATACTGAAATTTACATAGACAACATATATTGCACGGAACGTACAGGCAAAGAACAAGTTACTACGTTACTACGTTAAACGAAATTTTTGACAGATTAGAAAAAGCGGATTTACGTGTAAATTTAGCAAAATGCGATTTTTTCATAAATAAAATCAAAATACTGGGCTATGTAATCGACGAATCAGACTTAAGGACAAGTCCATCAAAAGTAGAAGCAATTACTAAAGCGACAAGACCGCAAAAACAAAAAAAATTAAAAGCATTTTTGGGTTTAGTTACATTTTACGAGAAATTCTTACCAAATAGATCAGAATACGTAAAACTTTTATACGATCTTTGTAATAGCGGAAAATGGAACTGGACAGAAGCATGCGAAAAAGGTTTTAATTGGCTAAAAAAGCAAATTTCTTCTGACAGAGTATTAGATATTTACGATCCGGATAAGCAGCTTGTATTGGCGTGCGATGCGAGCCAATACGGGCTATCTGCGATATTATCTCATCGTTATGAGAACAATACTGAACGCTCAATAGCGTTTGCATCGAAAATAATTCCTAAAAGTGAACTGCACAGGGCAATAATAATTGATAAAGAAGCAAGTGCAATAATTTTTGGTTTTAAAAAATTCTACCAATACATTTATAGTAATTCCATTATCTTAAAGACCGATCATGAGCCCCTAAAGTTCATTTTTGGAAATAAGAACATGTCAAATATGTTACATAGTAGATTACAAAGACGTATTTTTTATTGGGTTATACCTATACTATCAAAGTAGTGAAATCGAAAGCTAATGGCAATTTCGATGCGCTGTCAAAATTACCTATCAAAGACAATACGTCAGTTTTTGAGACAGAATTTACTTGTATAAATTATATTAAAGATGGTACACGAACCATAGATTTTTCATTAGTAGCATCTCACACAGCCACAGATTCATTGTTAAAAAAAGTGGTTAAGTTTTTAAAAAACGAATGGCTAAAACCGGACGTATTATCTTCAAAAGAAAAAAATTTGTATAACAAACGAAACAAATTAAGTGTAGAGAAAGGGTGTTTGATCTGGGGATACAGAGTAATCATACCAGAAAAACAAGACGATGTACTTAAAGAACTACATTCATCACATATGGGCATGGTCAAGATAAAACAATTGGCAAGAAATTATTTTTGGTGGCCAAACTTAGACTCAGACATCGAATCGATGGTAAACACATGCAAAGTATGTTTAGAATTAAGACCGGAACCTATGAAATCTACATTAACTCCATGGCAGTGGCCAAGTACACCTTGGACGCGTATTCATGTTGATTTTTTGGTAGTTATAGATGCTCATTCGAAGTGGCCAGAAATAATCAACGTGAAGAAAGACACGACTTCTCGTAAACTAATTTAGATTCGGTTTACCAAAACATTTAGTTAGTGATAATGGTCCACAATTGACAAGTGTAGAATTCAAAGGTTTTCTAAAAAGGCATAAAATAACTCACACATTTACTCCGCCATACCATCCAGCAACGAATGGTGCTGCAGAAAACTTCGTACATACTTTCAAGGATAAAGTTAATAAAATGGTAAAAGACGGTCACGAATTACAATTTGCAATAAGTAGATTTTTAAACAATTACAGGAATACAGAACATTGTACAACTAGTAAAACTCCCGCATGGTTAATGTTCAAAAGAAAGCTGCACACACGTTTTGATTTACTTAAACCAGATGTAACAGGTACTGTAGAGAAAAATCAATTTAATCAAAAAGGTTGCAAATCTAAAACGTGTAGTTTCAATCAAAGAGACACTGCTTACGTAAAAGATTTTCGTAGAGACACGGAAAATAGAACGAAAGCGCAGATCAAAAGAAGCTTTTACCTGTGACTTACACTGTAAAATTGAAAGACGAATATATAACTAAAAGACATGTAAATCAAATGGTACGCGCAGGTACTAGTCCAGTCAAAATACGATTAGACCTAGAAAAAATTGCAACACAAGGTTTTATTACGTCATTGTGTTCAGAAAAATATACTGAACAACATATTCAAATTCCGCCATTTTCCGCTATCCCTAAGTATGTTTTTTATTAACAATTTATAAACAAATTCGTTTTTCTCCACAAATACGATGAATTTTGAAATTTTTGTAGAGATCAAAGTTGTAGAACAGACAAATATTTACAAAAAATGTTCTTATGAATTTTTTGAAATATTTTATATTATTTGAGATATTTGCAACAAGAGCTACTAGGCTACGCGCGGAGCGGAGCGGAGAGTTCTAACAAGCACACGGCAGTCTCTACCGGTCGCTGCTAGTTCTCTAGGTTCTACAAGAAACTTGAGTTGGTTCTCGATACTAGTATGTGTCTATGTACACACGCGCGCACACACACACACACACACACACACACACACGCACGCACGCACGCACGCGCGCACACACACACACACACACACACACACACACACACACACACACACACACACACACATATATATATATACATATATGGGACAATCCACGTCACATTAACCCCCCCCCCCCTCTGTCCAAAATTGGTATGGACGGATAAATAATGACTAAGGGCGGAAAATGTTCGTCTTGAAAAGAGCTTTCGAAAAGCGTGTGGCATATATGCACAATTCAACATGGCGTCATAATTATGGCTGCTTAAAGGGATAAATTCAAAATTTCAGATTCAACATGACGCCATGTTGAATTGCGCATATATGCCACGGCTTTCGAAAGCTCTTTTCAAGACGAACATTTTCCGCCCTTAGTCATTAAAATCCGTCCATACCAATTTTGGACAGAGTGGAGGTAAAAGTGACGTAGATTGTCCCATATATGTATACTAGCTGGTTACCCGGGCTTCGCCCGAGAGTCGTTTTTCTTGAAACGACTTCATTTGTGTTTCAATATCCTTATTGTGGACAAACATAAGGAGTGTGCCGGTTGATTTAAAGACGGTAGTTTAACTTTCCTGCATGAATAACACATCTTAGGTGCTTAGGTTTTAAACTTTTTTACTTGACAATGATCACATATTACATCCATTTTCCCAATTATTACACTCGGATGAAATTGATATTCGTAATTTAAATTATAACTAAATGCCTCTAATTTCAAATCGTAACCGGTCTTTTTCTACTCGAGTTTCACACTATTGAGTCAATTCCGCTTTTCCAATATTTCATTTACCGATCAGCGACATCATCCCTTGGTTTACCCGGGCGTGTTTTCGGGAATTTTGAGATTGCTCGTTCGCGATGTATACATGTTCGAGATCCGTCGAACTTTTCTACGCGAAACATCGGCTCGAAAACATTATTATATTTAACATCGAGAAATGCCGATGTTTATGTTGCTCGAGCTCGGTCGAACTTGTGCGAAATATACGTTCCCCGCGATCCCCGCGCCCTCGAAGCCCATCGATCGCGATCACGCGTTACGAGAGTGCTCCCTTCTGTGTCGAAGCACGGAAACGGCTGTTTTGACGCGTGATGTGACCATACGGACGAATAGCGATTCAGCTCTCATCGCGCGTTCGTTCCTGAAAAACAACCCTTTTGAGTAAACGGCGAATTCGCTCGCCGGACAGTCAGTCGTTGCTGAGGATTCCTAGCCTCAAGTCTTGAGCTAGAACTCATAGCCAAAAGTCGTCGCGTATCAATCCTCGTCTAAAGACAGCACGGCTCTCTTCCTCTTAAATCGCGACTTGAATCGCTACTCGCTCGTTTCGTCTAAAGTGCTGATCAAAGTTACTTATAATTTAAGTGTGCTACTTATCGAGGGGTCCGAAAACTTCCGGTCGTGCTCCGCTCGCGATCGTTCGTCTGCCGCGCGCTCAAGATTTCCGTTCGACGCGTACAAGATCTCCGCTACGCGAGAGGCTTCGATGCGAGAAGCTGAGACAAGATTTCCGTTCGCGATATCTGGCAGAAAAGTACGAACGACTCAGAAGATTTCCGAATCCGCGGCGCACGATCCGTTGTTCCCCCTCGAGTCTTTTCCGTTCTTGAAATAAAGACTATATATTTCTTTGTGCAATCTGTGTTACGAGTGCTTTAATCCTCATTCCTCCCGCGAATTTACAACTCGCGTTATCCACGCTTCTCGCTCAACTCTGAGCGGAATCCAGATTCAGGGCGACCGTCGTAAAGCGACGCCCGAACAATACAGAACCTCGATATTTCACTTACCGATTACCGATTTTATTCCTTGGTTTTTTAATTAAAAAATCGAGGTTCTGTGTACATCGCGAGCGAGCAATCTCAAAATTCCCGAAAAAACGCCTGGGTAAACAATTCTCAATTCTCAATTCTCAATATTTAATATAAAATTTAGAAATATCAGTATCCGTTATTAAATCCCGATATATAACTTACACAATTTTTGAGCAAAAATCGGCAACCCTTTTACCGATTCTCGCTAAATTCAATATAATAATATTCTATCCATAAAAAAAAATTTAGCTCAAAATCTCAAAATTTGCAGAAATCAGAACAATTACGTAGATTTTTTTTAGACAGAAATTGGTAACCTTTTTATTAGGAAATTCTACCCCTGTTTTATATAAAATTCTTTAAGATTCGGTCAATTATTTCCCGAAAAATTGGAAAAATTTCGGATACCGGTTCCAAAAAAGATCGGTAACAAAAAATTATACACTTCATATCACTCCCCGGAAAATTCTACCCCTGTTTCATATATAATTCTTTGAGGTTCCATCAATTATTTCCCGAAAAATTGAAGAAATTAGAAAAACCGGTTTCCAGAAGATCGGTAACGAAAAAATATACACCCTATAGCACTCCCTGGGAAATTCTACCCCTACTTCATATACAATACTTTCAAAATCGGTCCAATAGTTTCTAAGATTACTCCGAACAACAGTACAAACTTTTCCCCTTTATATAATAGTAGAGACTAGATATATATATATATAGAGACTGCCGTGTGTTTGTTAGAACTCTCCGCTCCGCTCCGCGCGTAGCCTAGTAGCTCTTGTTGCAAATATCTCAAATAATATGAGATATTTCAAAAAATTCATAAGAACATTTTTTGTAGATATTTGTCTGTTCTACAACTTTGATCTCTACAAAAATTTCAAAATTCATCGTATTTGTGGAGAAAAACGAATTTGTTTATAAATTGTTAATAAAAAACATACTTAGGGATAGCGGAAAATGGCGGAATTTGAATATGTTGTTCAGTATATTTTTCTGAACACAATGACGTAATAAAACCTTGTGTTGCAATTTTTTCTAGATACCCCCCCTTTTTCCGTATTTTGACTGGACTATACAGTATCGCACCCAAAAAAAGGGGAAATGGTATCAGAGATGAGGGGAGAGATAACCAACGCTCCGAAAAATCCCGTCCACGAAGCTTAACCATAGAGATATAAGAAATTTGGTAAATTTGGCACATACATACACACATACATACATACACACATACCGACATTTTTAAAATAGCGATTTTTCGACGTTTTAAAACACTCTGAACATATTGACATCAAAAACTCAAAAAACAATCTTTTCTTCGGTTTTTTCTACCCCTATTTTATATATAATTTTTTTAAATTTGATTGATTAGAGCCAACTTTATACGCAATCAAAGGTTCCTCTATGAGGAAGCAAGAAATATATAATCTCGTATGTGATATTCATTTTTCGATAAGCTTATCTTATTAGAATCATACAAATTATAAAAAGAATAATATATAATAATATAATATTATTATTATTATTATTGTTTAATATTAGTATTATAAATTATAATCATAATCTATATATCTATATATAAAATATATATTATATAATTGACATCCACGATTCGGATAACACAGTAGTCTGTTTTATTAACATTGCTTCATGCAAGTATTGAGTTCAGACAGATGGCGCAGTGCGGCTTAAGCTTTGTGGACGGGATTTTTCGAAGCGTTGGTCATCTCTCCCCTCATCTCTGATGGTATCTAATAATTCCAAAAATGTTCCGATCAATAAAAAGCGAAAACTTGACGATGGTAACGAACCACGACGTTCAAAAAAATTAGAAAATCGGCGCAAGAAAAATCCCCAACTCGAAAACTAAAAAGAGAGGAATTATAGTGTATTTTGGTTAGTATATTCAAAATAGAACGATGTAAGCGAGAAGGGTAGTACACGCGATACGTGAGCGTGCCTGCAAGCGAGCCGTGCGTTACTGGTGCTCCGACTACACAGGCGACCACATGTGTCGAATGTAACAAGTCTTTTTATAATAAACTTTCAAGTTGTTAAGTCTATACTAACAATAAGTTCTACTGGTTATTCTTACTCTTACTGCCTCACCTCAATACACAACACCGACATTGTAGGTTGTACGGTTCGCGTCGTCGCGGACAGTGTAGAGGTTATCGGTAGTTCATTCAGTGGAGTTTTCGATCGTTTCGCCTTAGTAAATTTACGCGGTGTCGGTAAGCGATCCCACCAGGAGTCTAATCGTTTTCTTTTTCCTCCTCCTCCTCCTCCCCGCGCTGTTGAACGGATAGCGTTTCGATTCCCGCGTCAGCGTCGCTTTCCGTCGGCTCCTCTTTTTTCACCGCGATCAAGCTCGAGTTGTCGACGATCTCTTTCAGCGGTCCGATAAGAGGCTTAAAGTGCGTGTCCAACTCAATGTCCTTCTCGATCTTACCGGTCTTCAAAGCGCGAAGTTGCTTGCAAATCGTATCACTCGTTTTCGCAATCTCTTTTACGATCTTCTCGCGTTCACAAATATTGTCGCTCCTGTCGATCATCACGGTCGCAGTCATCACGGGCAAAAAAAAAGCAGAGTGTCGATTTCTAACGCTAATGTTTCACCTTCGACGAGGTATTGGCGACGACTGACCGCTTTTGCGGTATCGCGAACATGTTAAATCCTTTTCTGTATCGGCCATTCGAAAGCGCACTGTCCTTGTCTATCACTACGAATCCGTACTTACATTGCCAACAATCGTGGCACAACGAGCAAAATTCATCGTACATGTCGGTATTTACGTGATCGTTATACACGTGTTTTAAATTAGTGCCATCCTGTTTGAACAGGATCAGCAGATTTGCGTTGTTATGTATCAGATGTTTAGGTATTCTCGCGTACGTCTGACAGAGATAAAAGCAATCGACGCTTGAGTGTCTGCCCATCGAGAAATACTCTCTCACAGCGTCTTGCTTATCGCACGCCACGTGATCGAAGACGAAAATCGAGTTTGGACACGCGTCGCTCGGTGGAATGACGTCACTGTTATTGAAGAAGGTGTATTTCGTCGATCGATGTCAATAAATTTTCCAGATATTGGTATTTTGGTTGTTGCAGCGATTTCGAGTACACGTTCTCGAAACGTACTTTATGAGGAACCCAAATTAATAAATATCTAAATTAATTATACATAAAAAATAGGCTTCCTCATAAGAGGAAGCTTCATGAGCGAAATAAAATGTTGATTAAGCAACGTGCAAATTTATAATCTGCATACTTGAAAATTGTAAGGAAGTAATGTTCACATTTATAAATTGTACACTCAAAAATTATGAGAAGCAATGTGCAAGTTTCTACTTGCACACTTAAAAACTATAAGAAAGCAATGTGCACACACAAGTTTCTACTTGCACATTTTTTTATTTGCATCAAACGCATGAAAAGCCGTTCCGTTTTCAAGAGCGCATCATGCGCATTAACGAAACGGAACGATATCAATGCGCGCAGCACATTGAATGCGATTTATACGCTCAATGCGTGAAACAGAACGCACCCCACAAGTATAATACAAGCGATTAAACATGTGCCTAGACTTAAACGCGTGAGCAAAGTACGTGTTTTCGTGGGTATAGTAAACTATTACGGACAATTTATAAAAGGGCCAAGCGCAATTTTTAAGCCACTATACGAGCTTTTAAAGAACGGCATTAAATTCAAGTGGACGAAGTAGGACTGCAAACAGGCTTTTAATCGAGCAAGGGAAAACTTTAAAAGCGATAACGTTTTGGCACATTTTGAAAATTACTATTAATCCTAGCAACGGATGCGAGTACATATGGCGTAAATGCGGTTTTATTGCATAAATATCCGGACGGCACGGAGCGAGTGTTGCAACACGCATCTCAATCATTATCAGCGACACAGCAAAAGTATTCACAAATAGATAAGGAGGCTTATGCAATTCGGGATAAAAAATTCTGTAGCCCCTTCCCCGCTTACATGTGTACTATTTATGCCAGTATATGTCAGCAAATTACTTCCTTTAGCACTGACACAAACTTGAAATTTCTCAAACTTTTTTTGTCCACAATTTTTAAATAAACAATGAGCGACGATTAAGTTACAAGGAAAAGTTACTCATCAGGATCATGCCCTTGACAACATATGTCAAGTTCAAGGTCATTGGGGCTGGGTCCGTTATTGTGCACTTTTACCGTACTGTTTAATCATGAAAATTAGTTGTTTAAAAACTCAAATGCCGAAATTGCGAAAACTGTGCCAACGAGCCGCGGTCTTCCCTATTGTCATGCAAGGATATCATTTTAAACATTTTATTTAATTTTTGTACGTATTACTTGAAACGTATTCTTTTCATTAATAAATCGAATTTAAGCTAAAAAGTTGTAATTTCCATAACTCGGTAGGAAATCATTTGTGGACCTATGTTAATAAGAACTTTTTTTATTATTTTGATGTATACCATTCACTTTTAAAGTAGCGGACAACCTTTTTGTTACCCTATTACGTCATTGGAGAAGACACTCGAGATATTCTCAAACACCATCTATCGATGCAAAAGCAATCGTACGGCGATGACGACGTATCTGAAGTGTAAAATTTAACACTTCAGACTGCGTCGTAATATCTTTACTCGTAGGGCACGTAGAGAAAAAATAAAAAACACTTTTATCACATAATTCAAACCCTTTATCACATAATTCAAGCTATCAGTTGGGTCTACTTGATCGGTTAAGCGGTTATTGAGATCTGATAATATCGAATACTCGCAACTCGTCATAAAGATACATGGGCGGGCGGTCTTGCGCTGCGCGCGTACTTGGCACGAGACTCTACCGTGTCTCTTGATACTTATTGTTAGAATACTCCTCTCTTTTTTGAGTATATCTATTACAATTAAAAAGAAATATTTCATTGTTCTTAATCTAAACAATCTTATGCTGCGCGATAATTAAAGCCTCACCTGGTTTTTCACAATCCCTTACATCACATAGGTCCTGCGGTACCAATGGATCAGTTGTATAACACCATGTGCCAGCGATATTGCGCGAAGGATCTCTACAATAATTATTGGCATCTCGTACACTACGTTCGGGGTAAAGACTGTCATTTAAATAGGCTCGGTCGACAAAATGAACAGGTTTGACAACTATAAATTCTGATCGTGATAATAAATTTGATAATAATGGTTTCATAAATGATTGCGATGGTATTGATAAAATATGTTGTTTCGTCGTCAAATGATGTTTCCAGCGAGAGTTTGCACGAAACGATCTTAAAGTCCTAAGAGGAAGTCTTCTTTTCAATGACGTGTTCGATCGTTGTATCTGTTCAGAATCATAATTGTTCAACCATTTGGCACAAGTTCGGCCCGAGCGAGTCGTTGATAATGTGCCTATGTAATCATTAGCAGTTCCTGCCATTCGACATTCTGTGAAAGAAGTAAAAATTTATTTAAGCTCAAATCAAGTTTAATAAAATATATTATTAATAATAGGATTAAGACCTTACAAGTAAGTTTAAACTGCATATTGATATATGTAGTTTCAAACTCTCTATGATTACTTCGAAAAATAAAAGCAGTATTAAATATCGAGTAATATAAAAAATCTCACTCGTGTGTCTAAACCACGAAAAAAACAACAACAGCCAATAATCGAGTAATAGTATATGTCAAAAAAAGTTTATTTTAATCTGAATAATACATACTATGTCGGGACGTTTCGAACAACATAGAGCCTTCTTCAGCCAACAAACAATGTCAATTAAATAAATGAATATAAGTTACATAATTAATTAAAGATAATATTGTATAATAAAATATTAGAATTTATAGGATTTGTATCAATGGTAAATAACAAAGTCAATTGGAGTCACATCAAACATGAGAGCAGTAAACTAGTAAAATGTACACGATGTATATATGTAAATATCTATGAGCGAAGTGAAATATAAAATTAATAAAACTTGACGCGTCGTTAACACGACTGACTTGAGTCTTTGTCGCTATCAAACAAAGAATAAATCATGGATATAACTTCAGCTTCGGATTTACCAATTAATTTTATATTTGACTTTGCTAATAGATATTTACATGTACATCGTGTACATTTTACTAGTTTACTGCTCTCATGTTTGATGTAACTCCAATTGATTTTGTTATTTGCCATCGATACAAATTCTAATATTTTATTATATTGTTGCGCCCGTGCTGGGACACCCGTTTGTGGGCTGAATTTGGCTCCGGAAAAGCTTCAAGCCGAAGCGCGATTTCTAACGATGAGATGTATTGATCGGTTGATAACAACAACGACCGTTAGATTTACGGGGAGACTCCGATTGTTCGGACGTGTCTTCCACCTGAGTCGCATTCTTGTACAAAGTTCTTAATAAACCCTTGAGTTCCTTTTGTAATCAAGCGTTGTTTCTTTTACGCGAGTCCGAGAGTGCGCGGCGCGAACGCGAGTGTCTTGTGATTGCGAAACGCAGCGCAACATTTTGGGGGCTCGTCCGGGATCGCACGGATCGGACGGATCGAACAAATCGGACGAACCCCCAAAATGTTGCGCTGCGCTCCGCAATCACAACCGGATTATTAATAGGGAGGGTAGGCTGATGCTGGACTTTCTGGGGGAAAGAGGGTGGTGCATCTTCAACGGGAACATAAGAGGAGACGAAGAGGGAGAGTTTGCATATATTGGGGGAAGGGGGAGCACAGTGATTGATTATATAATTGGGGAGGGAGAGACAAAGGACAGAGTAGAAAAGATGAGGATAGGGGACAGGGTGGACTCCAACCACCAACCGGTGGAAGTATGGCTGAAAGGAAAGTGGAGAAGCGGGAAAGGGCACAAAGGTGGAGAAAGAGTATGGAGGGGGGTATGGAACGAAGAAGGGAGAGAAATGTTCAAGCGGAAGCTAGGGGGGGTGAAGCTGGGGGAGAGGGGGCTAGAAAAAAAATGGGAGGAGGTGGAGGGGAGGGTGAAGGGAGCAATGAAAGAGACAGAGGAGGAGCTGAATAAGAAGGAAAAGAGAAAAATGGGCTGGTGGGATATAGAGTGTTTGGAGAAAAAGAGAGAGGCAAGAGGGGAATTGAGGAGGTAGAGAAGGAAGGGTGGGAGGGCAGAAGAATACAAAAGAACGAAGCAAGAGTTCAGAGAGCTGTGCAAGAGGAAAAAGAAGGAGGAGAACAAAAGGTGGGAAAAAAGGGCGGCGGAAGTGAGCAGAGAAAGTGAAGTGTGGGAGATAGTTAATAGAGAGAGGAGGAAGAGGAGGAAAGTGATGGAAGGGATAGAGATGGCGGAGTGGAAGGAACATTTCATGAGGCTGCTCGGGGGGGTGGAAAGCAGGGTTGTCAAAAGGAGGAAGGGAAATGAGGCGGGAGGGTGAAGGAGGCGAGGAGGAAATAAGTAAGGGGGAAGTGAGAAGGACCCTAAAGAAATTGAAAGAGGAGAAGGCGGCAGGGGTGGATGGTATGCTGAGTGAGGTGTGGAAGCACGGGGGGGAAGAGTTGGAGGATTGGGTGAGAGGGTTTTGCAATAAAGTCTGGAGGGGAGGGGGGTGGCCGGAGAGCTGGAAGGAGGGAGTGATTGTGCCCATAGCGAAGAAGGGAGAGGGGGTGAGGGTAGAAGAGTACAGAGGGGTCACCCTGTTATCCACCCTATATAAGATATACGTGGCGGTGTTAGCGGAAAGACTGAGGGAGGAAGTGGAGGGTAAGGGGATCATTCCGCCGAGTCAAACGGGATTCAGGAAGGGAATGGGGACGGTGGACAACATTTATGTGCTTAATTATCTAGTGAACAAACAACTGGAGAAAAAAGGGGGAAAGGTGGTGGCGTTGTTTGTGGATCTAAAGGCGGCCTTTGACTCGGTGGATAGGGAGGTGTTGATTGGGGCGTTGAGGGAGAGGGGGGTTAGGAAGCGTCTGGTAGAAAGGATAGAGAAAGTGCTGAGAGAGACGAGAAGTAGGGTTAGAGTGGGTAAGGAACTGGGTGAGAGTTTCTGGACAGCAAGAGGGGTAAGACAGGGGTGCCCGCTGAGTCCGCTACTGTTTATTATATTGTTGGCGGACTTGGAGGAGGAGATGAAGAAGGTCAAGTGGGGAGGAATCAAGTTGGGAGAAGGAAAAGTGTATGATTTAGAGTATGCGGATGACATGGTGCTACTGGCGGAGGGAGAGGATGAAATAAGAAGTATGATGGAGAGGCTGGAGAGATACCTGGATAAGAAGAGGTTGGAGCTTAATGCGGAGAAAACCAAGATCATGAGGTTTAGAAAAGGAGGAGGAAGAATGGTGAAAAGAGACTGGTGGTGGAAAGGAAGAAAAGTGGAGGAGGTGAAAGAGTGCCGATACTTAGGATATACGTTGCAAAGGAATGGAGGGCAAGAGGCACACGTGAAAGAAAGGGTCAAGAAGGCGGCGGCGGTTATGGGGCAAGTCTGGGGGATAGGGAAGAGGAGATTCGGAAAGGATTGGGGAAGAAGGCTTTGGCTGTTTAACAAGTTGGTTTGGACGGTAATGGGATATGGGAGGAAGAAAGGGAGGGGATGGAGAGACTGGAAGAAAGATACTTGAGATGGGTGTTGGGAGTAGACAGGAGGACGCCGGGGTACCTGGTGAGGGAGGAGCTACAGAGAGAAAAACTAAGAGGCAGGGCAGGCAGGAGGGTGTGGGGGTTTGGAAGAAAGCTGGAGGAGGGTGGAGGAAGTAAGCTGGCGAGACGGTGCTGGGAGGAAGTGAAGGAGAGATCAAGGAGAAGAGGGAGGCTCTCGGATTGGGAAGAGGGCAGGAAGAAGTATCTGAGCAACAGAGGCTTGTGGGAGGAAGGAGAGGGGGAAAGAAAGGGTGGGGAAGAGGCAAGATTGGAGGAGATGGTGAAGTGGGAAAGAGAGGTACAAAGAGCGGAGAGATGGGAGAGAATAAAGGAGTCCAGATACAGTAAATGGTACAAGGAAGTGAAAGAGGAAGGGATACCGGAGTATTTAAAAAAAGGGTGGGGGGAAAGCAGGTGGAACAGAGTGGCGAGATTTAGACTGGGGAATGAAATGAGGGAGGGAAGGCACTGGGAGGAGGAGGAGAAAAGGATATGCAGATTGTGCGAAGGAGAGGAGGAGACATGGGAACATACATGGGAACGGTGTAGGGAGTGGGACGAGGGAGGGGTTGACAGGAGGCAAGGAGATGGGTAGTGGGAGAGAGGGGGGAAGGAGAATGGTGGATGAGGGAGATCGAGAAAGACAGAAACAGAAGGGAATACATAGAAGGGCTGGAGGGTGAGGAGTGTGATTGAGGTGAAGGAAAATGAGGGAGAGAATGTGTGATAAGCCGATTAGAAGGAAATGGGAGCGGGTTGATCTGAAAATCGGAAGCAAGAGGAAACGGAAGTCCCTTTTTGCGGAGAGGGTGTGTGTGTGTGCGAGTGGCGGGTGTGGGTGTGGGCGGACGCAGAGGCAGAAGCCCGCATCCACACCATTAGGTTAACTAGTATAAGTCAGAATAAGTAGGTGAAGAGGATGTTGTAGAGAAATTGTAAAAGGTTTGGGAACGTTCCTTAGCAAAAACGCCTTTCGAACCCTAAGGGGATATGAAATAAAAACATACATACATACAATACATCCCGTCGTTAGGAATCGCGCTTCGGCTTAAAGCTTCTCCGGAGCCAAATTCAGCCCACAAACGGGTGTCCCAGCACGGGCGCAACAATATTATCTTTAATTTATTATGTTTATTTTTTAATATTATTTTAAATTTATTATATTTAAACTTATATTCATTTATTTAACTAACATTGTTTGTCGGCTGAAGAAGACTCTGTGTACTTCGAAACGTCCCAATGTAATATGTATTATTGAGATTAAAATAAACTTTTAAATTTGACATCTACTATATGCTCGATTATTAGCCCTTGTTTTTTCTTTGTTAGTATTTCGAGTACTTCCGAGTACTACAAGTATTGGTACTTTTAAGTAGACTCGCATCTAGACAAAATAAATTCAAACCCTTTAAAAATACCTCAAAAATCAAGACTATCAAGAGCATTACTTTTATGTGGATTTGAATCTGAATCTAATATGTTCGATTCTTATGAGTACTTTACTAAAAATGGTAATTATTTACTTTAGAAGACACCACGCCGATGATTTTGATCTTAACATATGTTATCAAGAACATAACCCTGAGTAACCTTCAAAAGGTTTTAGTCGGCGGTCATTGTCTGTTCAAAAGTTTGTTACGCCAAAACTCCGGAATTTATGGGGCGTATCCCATACGAACACATAACGATTAGACACTGCTCGATTAGAAACGTAATATTGGACACGTTTTATTGGACACCGCACAATCGGTTCCACATGAGTTTTCAACTTATCACGCGAACCGAGGTTTACCCCCACCCACCAGTGCTTGCAGAGGCGTAGCCCCTCCCCCACCTACGTGTGTACTGTCTATACACAAATATCACGCGAACCGTACAATGTTAGAGCTGTGTTCAATCGTGCGGTGTTCAATCGTGCGGTGTTCAATCGTGCGATGTCCAATCGTGCGATATCCAATCGTGCGATGTCCAATCGTGCGGTGTCAAATCGTGCGATGTCCAATCGTGCGGTGTCGAATCGTACGGTGTCCAGTCGTTCTGTATCCAATCGTGCAGTGTTCAATTGTGCAATGTCCAATAAAACGTGTCCAATCGTTACATGTCCAATACTACGTGTCCAATACTACGTGTCCAATACTACGTGTCCAATACTACGTGTCCAATACTACGTATCCAATACTACGTGTCCAATACTACGTGTCCAATATTATGTGTCTAATCGAGCAGTGTCCAATTGTTACATGTCTAAATGGAGGTTACCCGAATTTATGGAATACAAGGTTAAAGGATAGCGAAGGAAAAGCTACCCAGAGGAGGGGAAAAAACGTAACAAGATTTTATGTTATCTCGGGTGCATGCTGGAAGAGCGCGTGCCTCGAGTCGATTGCACTTTTCGGGAAAACTCAAGTCGTGAGTCAACGTCCAGAAGGGATGCTATTATGCCTACTGTAAGTTTTTATGCATTCGTGGTCCTGTTTTCGGTCAAGAATATAATCTCTATTACTGGTGATCGGACCTTGTGCAATTTAAAGAGTTAGGTATAAGGAGTGAGGTCTTAAATTAATTAATAAGAGGTCGATATCCTTTTGAGATTATTATACATTTATTATAATAAAAAAAAAACAATATTTTATACATTAGAAGACTGTAGTGTGAGTGTTTGTATAAATAGGATTTGATCCGCGGGTGTTACAAGAATTTGGAGATGTTCGGGCAGAATTTTTATGGAGAAGAATCTACGGCAAATCAATATCCTGCCTGCCAGAAATACATTTAATAAATTAAATAAATTTACATTTAAGATTTCTAAGTGTGGGAATGAGCATGCGTGTGTGTATGGATGTATGGAATAAAAATAAAAATTATCTCGGTAATATAATGTAGAGAAAATCGTACACTGAGAAAAAAATTCAGGTCTAAATGATCAAATAATTTGTTCGAAAATTAACAAACGGCTAATCCGATATTTTCAATTAAAATTATAAAAATGCCCGATCAATGATATCCAATTCACAGGCCCACAAAAAAAGAAAAGTTGTCTGCGCCACGGACTAGACCATGTATTTTCGCCTGCTGAAACCAAATATGACTTCAGCTTTGCCCCTACACGTCAGGATTTTTTTCTACCGCCAAAAACACCTTGGAAATTTCATTAAACCTTGAACCAGGAAACTTTATAATTCTATAACCCCGTTATCCTTGAACAGCAAACCCTATAACCCATAACCCATAACCCATAAACCCGTAACCCTATAACCCACAACTCCATAACTCCATAACTCCATAAATCTAGAAATCTAGCAGACTCCCGATAACTACATGACTTGGGGGAGGAGAGAGCCAAGACAGCAGGCTCCCAAAAATCACATGACCCTGGGAGTTATGCGGACAGAAGGAAGGATATACAATAACATACATAATATAACTTTATAAATTCATAACTCTGGAATCCTTGAGCAACAAATATTCTATTTCGGAAAGCTTTTAGACAGCACAACTCATGATCGTCTGTTTTCATACCTTTTTATCTTCAAATGATCTGTAGAGTGGGTTCCGTTTACGCTTCCTCCCTTTTACAACACTTTCTTTCTTCAACATCCAACAGAAGTCAGCCATCATATTTATATCCTATCTACCCTGATAACGACGATCCATTTTTTTCATATCTTGATAAAATCGTTCTCCTTGCTCTTCGCTGTAATCCGCAAGATTTTCTGGGAAGTAATCAAGATGTAAATGGAGGAAGTGTAGCACGTTAGGGATCCTGTTCCGATCGCAGGTGAGTCCGTCGTCCTAGGGGTGATAACCCTCATACCTCCCTAGGTCTAAGTATAAGGGCTTTCCGACTTTGACGAGAACAAAGTCAACTCGTTGTCAGACACACTACGACTTCATCCTCACACCCTAACGCCCCCCTACAAGGCAGCGCGCGTTTGCCGGTTTCGTTAACTCAGAGGATCGGAAAATGGATCATTCTACACATCCTTGATTGAGGCAGTTGTCACCATCTCCAGCATCCTCTGAGGCAGCAGGATTTTTAATTCCAATAACGGAATCAGATATTCCGTTATTAGAAGAAGAAACATATTGTTTGGATTCTTAGGGTGCTGTCCCATGCAGGACGGAATTTCGGAAAACGGAATCTCGGAATCATTCTGATTGGTTAGCCCCATGGGGCACAGTACTAACTAATCAGAATGATTCCGAGATTCCGTTTTCCGAAATTCCGTCCTCCAGGGGCCGGCACCCTTAGACATCCAGGCACAATATATATGGGATAGCCACATATATATAAATTCAATGGTACTCCATGGATATGATTCAGGACTTCTGATTCGAATGAGTAAAACTCATCATTTTGTTCGTATATCCCTCGTTCTGTCCCAGGGTTATGGTGTTATAGGGTCATGAGGTTATGGGGCTTGCAGGTATTGGGTTCTAGGGTTACGAGATTAGTATGAAAAGATTATGGCATTCTTAGTTTGGCTGTTTGGAGTTGAGTGAGCTACGGAGTTTGATGTTAAGTTGTGGGATCTACGATTTAATGGATTTTTTAAGGTATTTTGGCTGTAGAAAAAAATCCTGACGTATAGGGGCAAAACAGAGGTCATATATCGGTTTTAGCAGACAAAAATACATGAGAATACTATGGTCTAGTTTATGGCGCAGACAACTTTTCTTTCTTTGTGGGCCTGTGTTATCAATGATATCCGGATATCATTAATTGGACATTATTCTGATCTTGACCAGCTTCTTATAATTCCGATTGAAAGCATCGAATTACCCGTTTGTTAATTTTCGAACAAATTGTACGATTATTTAATTCTCTGAGTGTAGTACACAGTAATTGAATTCTGGTTTTCGCGTCGTGGAACCTTTTCTTCACGAATTTCTAACACAAATAATCGCTGTTGTACATATCGCTGTTGTCCAATATCTATATCGTAGTAATTCGCTGAAAAGAAAATTAAGTTAGAAGTCCAATTACTTTGTCACCTCGCTCCAGTTAAGGAGGTCAATGGCAAGCCTTTGGGCATAATGTAAGAGAAAAAGAGTCAAATTAGAGCCTTGCGGCGTAATGTAAAAGAAGAAGTGAGTCAAATCAAGACTCTATCACCTTGCGGCGTAATGTAAGAGAAAAATAGTCGAATGAAAGACTCTATTACCTTGCGGCGAAATGTAAGAGAAAAAGAGTCGAATCAAGACTCTATCATCTTGCGGCGAAATGTAAGAAAAAAAGAGTCGAATCAAGACTCTATCACCTTGCGGCGTAATGTAAGAGAAAAAAGTCGAATCAAGACTCTATTACCTTGCAGCGTGCCTTTAGAAAGGCTTCGGCTTGATCAGGGCCGAGATCTTATTGTAACATACTTACTTCCGTCCCAAACTGGGAGAAGACCCCCTTTGTAACCTCGAAAAGATGTCTAGGGGAGGGGGGGTAGCGAAATACCCAAAAGGGCCTCGTTATTAGCTGGGAACGGGGGGGAGGTAAAAGATAACAAGAAAGTGGATGGTTGGCTCGAAGTGTTAGAGGAAGGAGAAAGGGGCTTTGAGAGGATGCAAAGGAGGAGAAAATGAAGCAGTGTGGCGGATTAGGTAGAGGAGGCGCGGACGAAGCTGAGAAAGTGGAGAAGCCGAGGACGGAGGGATTGGAGAGTGGTGACGGAAGAAAACAAGAGTGTGCGTTGAGGTTAGGATCACAAGTAAGAAGATGAAAGGGCAGGGAAGAGAGAGGGTAAGGTGGTGGAACGGGAGCGAGGGCACGGAGCAAGGTGGTGGAACAGAGTGGTGACGCGTGGAGTGGTGGTTGGCCCAGTGACCGGAAGGAAGATCGGCTGAGGAGAGATCCGGATTTGGTCTGAGCCGGCGCGGAGTGTCAGCTGCTCCAAAAGAGTATATTGGCACCACTGCGGAGCGGCGAGATGTGAGTACGGGGCTGGCGTACGGAACGGATCGGCATTAAGGCGGATACACAACGCGCGCCACCATGAAAATGTTTGTGAAGCGAGAGACAGAGATTAATTGATCGAAGAGGTGGGTCGATCAAAAGCATATGGTGGCAGTATAGCGTATAACGAAAGCAGAATGAAGCATCGTAGAAGTCGAAGGAGAGTAAGAAAAGGGCTAGAGGAAGAGGGAACGAAGGAGCAGGCAAGAGCAGAGCGAAGGCAAAGGGTGAAAAGAGGCAAGTAGGGGAGAAGGAGGAGAAAGGCAGGAGTCATACACACGCACGCACACACATATGAAGGCGGGAGGAGGAGGAGAAGAGCGGTAGAGAGGGTGAAGAGAGGCAGGAGTTGCACGCACACACGCACTCAAAGGCATACGGAGGGTGGAGGAGACGTAAAGTGGTAGAGAGGAAGGAGGTGAAGAGACAGGGGCTAAGGACAGTTTGGACGGAGAAGCGGCTCGAGGGCAGAAGCTGAGAGCAGAGGGACGAGATAAGAAGACTGACGAGGCGAGGCAGAGATAGTCGGGCACCGAGGTAGTGGACAGTGAGAACAGAGAGCGCGAGGACGAGGGAAGGGTAGCGAAGAAAAGGCGGAAGAAAGTGAAGGTGGAAGGAGCGAGGAAGAAGGAGAAAGAGAAGGAAGGCGAGCGGTAGAATAGAAGGGGGACATGGAAGGGATAGAGAAGTTGGCAAGGGGGATGAGAGAGATGGGGGAGGAATTGGAAAGGATAAGAACGATTATGAAGGATAGAGAGAAGAGAGTAAGAGAGGGGGAAGAGGAGAAGAGCAGGGAAGAAGGAGGATAGAGGCAGGGGTCACACACATGCACTCGCTCGCACAGAGGGTAGAGGAGAAGTAGAGAGGAGGGGAGAGGGGAAGTTAAGTGATAAAAGACATGAGCTTTGGCGGGAAGAGTGGCGGAGGACCGAGACGGCGCCGGGTATCAGGTGCCAAGCGGGGTGGCATCTCGGCGGGACGTCGAGGCGGCGTTGAGAGGAATAGCACTGGAAAGAGCTGGTTGATCAGGTTAAAGATGAAATGACAGAGGGGAGAGGAGACGGGGGTTGGGAGGGAATCTGAACGGGAAGGAAGAGTTTTTTAAAGGGGTTTGTGGCGGGAGGAGGCAAAAATGTAACTAGAGGAATAAAAAAGAAGGGGGCAAGGAAAGGGAGTAAGGAAGGGGTGAGGACAGTGGGTTGCAAGGAGAGGATTGATAAATATTTTGTAAATTGGAGCAGGGTGAGGAGTTGGCAGGAGGCGAAGCGGAGTTGGACAGGAAGCGAAGGAAGAAGTTTGAGAGGCGACTGAGCAGGAAGGAATCCAGCTAGGAGTCAGAGAGCCTGTCGAGCGAGGAAAGAGCGGATAACGACAGAGAGTGGAGATGGAGCGAGGAGAGGGAGGAATGGGAGATGAGATAGGATGGAAGGAGCGGGGAAGGGGGCAGTTAAGAGAAAAAAGGAAAAGGGTAGAGGGTGAGGAAGGGAGGGAAAGAAAAAGAGTGTAAAGGGCCGTAATGGTCAGGTCGGGTCAGGAAGGATGTATGTAAAGGGTTGGGTACGTCCCTTAAAAACGCCACATGTATTTGTATGAGGAGGTATGATATTGTGTAAGAGGTTTGGGACCGTTCCTCGAGAAAAACTTTCAAACCCTGAGGGGATACGAAATAAAGCCTATACAATACAATACAATACAGTACAATACAATAATAGCTGGGAACGAGACTTTCCACTGCCTAGATGCTAGCTCGGTATCACCGTCTTTCTATCTATCGTCAAGATCCTCCCGTAAACTCAAATATATACGCAAAGCGAATCTTCAATCCTTAGAAGATTTGTACGTAAACACACATCCAATAGTATCCAGTGAGAAGAAAGCGGCACCTCCACCGAGCATTAACAGCGCCTCCTCGAGACCAGCGCTATCGTTAATTTTGAAACTTATCGACGTTTTAGTTTTCAGAATTATCGAGGTCGGTAAGGTCCATTACTTCCTTAACACGTAATTATTAATATAAAACTTAAAAATATCGAGTTATTTAAAAAAAAATAATTATTCAAAAATCTCTGATTTTCATAAAGCTAACTAAAGTTAGATAAATGATTCTTAACTAACTGTTCTGAACTTGTAGTTCGTAAGCTTGTATGTCGCGGTCGCCTGAATAATTGTGATTGCGAAATTCTTAATTCGCGCAATCCCAATAAATGGCGTAATTAATTTTTTGTCGCGTAGACTTTATTATCGACCTCAGATTCTGTAAAGCTCTCGCGTGGATCACATCGCTCGTGCACACTACAATAAAGGTTGTTTCTTGTTTAAAAGCGTTGTCACTTACAACCGCATGGATAACGTCAAGAGAAAATACCAATCTCCAGGCAATCCAGATCACTAAACATTACATGATCCTTCGAGCTGGATTCAGCGGAATCTCCGGCACTTAGCAAGGAACAAAATCGTGCAAGCACCGAAGTCGGACATGGCGTCGCATGGAAGCATCGAAAAATCCACGTAAGCGAACTCATACAACGAAGCAGCGGCGCAGCATTTACGTGCGTCGTGTGAAGCGAGAGTACACGCGCATTTTAAGAAACGAGCATACAACACGGCTTTGCATTGGACATTGCATATCAGCGAGCAGCAGAACGAGTAATCGGTGGCGATACACAACAAAAGATCTGATACAGCATTGAGAGAATCACACAGCAGCGGCATTGACAATTCGGCCCGACATCGGCGAATTGCGCATAGAGCAGCACGCAGCTTGGTAGTTTGTCGGGAACGCAGAGAGAAAAATAGCGGCCATATTGGTACCAGATCAAAGCGCGACGCGTTCACAAAGGCAACGACTCAAGGGCATTTCTCGATGGTGGTATGTAAACAAAATAGAGTGGCTCACATATAATTCGGTTTCCATTATGGCTGACGATCATGCCCGGATATATAAATATTCGGATATCCGGATATCCAAGATAGAGATAGATCCGAGATAAAATATTCGATTCAAGTGAAAGTCCAAATATCCGGAACTTGTTCGGATCCGAATCTTGTTCGGATTCGGTTCTTGTTCGGATCCGGATCTCGTTCGAATCCAGATTTTGTTTGGATTCAGTTCTTGTTCGGATCCGGATCTTCTTCGGATCCGAATTTGTTTGACGCTGTCTAAATTTCCGATTTAATTATTTGATTGTTAACCAAATCTCGGATTCAAATCTTATAAACGCAAGTTACAACAAACCATAAATTTTAAACACAAGTTACCGTGGAGATTTTCATTATTGTTGAATTTATACCCTTACGGAAAAAACACTCAAATATTGAGTGTTTATACTCAAATTTGAGTGTTTTTTCTGTAAAGATAATAATAATTATTATACTAAACATAGAAATAATTCAGCTTAAGCTACATTTTAACTGCGGCTTATTCAATAAGTTTCTATTTTTCAATTAATTATTGAATAGCTAAAGAAAGAATTAGAAAGTACAGTTCAAATAAGTTTTTATTTCTCAACAAAAACATAATATACAAACGAAAAAAAATGGAGCATTGAGCCGTAACAAGGTGTTGGCGTGCGTGCGTGCGTGCGTGCGTGCGTAAAATATACTTGTGGAGGATTGTTTTTACATTTTTAATGTCTTTTTTTAGTGGATTTTTTTTACTGCCCGAATTCACTCTAAAGGTGTAAAATCAACTTTTGAAAATTGACCCATTTTTTGTTTCTATTTTATTATTTATTAATAAAAAAAATAGAACAAAATTTTATAAAAAAAACTTAGTTTTTTAAATTAGATTTATCAATTAGAAAATTTATTAATTGTTTAAAGAATTATATTTTCCAAATGTTCCTGAGCTTTTCAAAAAAGTGGGGCACCACAATATCCACAAAGGACCACCAAAGTATAATTCTAGTGTCTGACCGAACATTCGGCTTCGACTTTGGCTTCGCCCAACATTAGGCCGAAGGTTTTCCCAAAGTCAAAAGTTGAATGACGCGTGCGCACTCCGCGGCAAGGGAGCGCGGGTGAGTGACAAGTCGGCAGCCGCTGCCTGTTTGATTTTGTTTTGTTTTTCGGGTCACTCGGCAAGACGGCAAGTCGGCAGTGTCGGCACTCGGCAGTCCCGGCAAGTCACGCAACGATTGTCGATTGCGAATATTGCGATTCACGTGACATTACTAATAATGTGATAATACTGATATTAGCAATAATAAAAATATTTATATATTTATTCGCTGATGATGTCTTTGATAATTTAAAAGCCGCTGGTTTAATTGTGATCAGTCATTTAAGCAAATTAATATTCTATGATGTAAGTGACAGCAATGATGAAGAAGATAGCAACGAAGAAATGGTATTATATTTGCACAGATTGAAAGTCCGCATTAATAATCCGGCAACCAGGCCTCATCGCATTGTTGATATGTTTATCGCTTCCGAATTTCAAAGAATCACTTCAGAATAACCGTGACAAGTTTTCAATGGCTCCCAAATCGAATAGCTCCTCTATTAGAAAGTGCTCGAGCAGCTGGACACCAAACTACAGATCCGAAACGACAATTACTCGTTTTTTTTTGTGGTTATTAGCAACATCAGACCGTTTTCGGTAAGTAAACAAGTTATAAAAAATACAAAATATTCATTTTGTAGTTTAACATTTTTGTTATTCTGCAGATCAGTCGGCAGTCTTTTGGGGCTAAGGTTTATTGCAAAGATCACGACACTCGTGTGTATTAATATCGTACTTTATTACAATCAAGAAAAGACAGCGAGCGCGCTGTAGAATAATACGTGGAATACTTGCGAGAACGGAAATACGACCTTCCTCGAGACACGCTTGAAAGGCAGTGTGTGCTTTTGTGGATAGATGAGAAGTGCGTGACGCCACAGAAACGCGGCCCTAATGGTGGGGAGTCATAAATCCCGCGATCTATTGATATTCTACGCGATCTGTTGTTCTCGATACATTTCAATATATCTCGCCCTAGCGGTTCTATTTTTCGTCGTAATACTCAACACAGTCGTTTTGACCCAGGAAAGTTTACACTATCTGCTATTTTTATGCGGGTTGTGACTGCTTTAAATGAGATTTTTCCAGAAATTATATTTTGGCCAAATGTTGAACAACGCATCGCACTATCTTTTCAAGCTTCTGCTGAAATAGAAGGCATAATCGATGCTATCGATGGAACGTATATTGCTATCAAGGTTTCAAGTGTAAATCCGGATGTTTACATTAACAGAAAATGTTTTCATGCCATAACTCTGTAAGTAATATGCGATAATAAAATGTCAATTTTTGATTGCTTTGCGGGTTATCCTAGCAGAGTATCAGATATAAAGATTTTTCGAAATTCGCCAATATACGAAGCATTAATGAATTATTCGAATAATTATTTTAATGAAAGGCAATTTATTATCGGGGGATAAAGCATATCCCGTTTTGCAATGGTGTATACCTCCCTACATCGAGAGAAGAAATGTTACCAAAAGGCAAAAACATTTCAATACTTGCCATGCCAAGTCTCGCCAAGTAGTTTAACGTTGTTTTGCTCTTTTATTTGGAAGATTTAGGCAACTAAAATATCTAGACATGACTCGAACAAACTTCATAGCACCAACAATAATTGCTGCATGCGTTTTACATAACATATGTTTAAATAACAAAGAAAATCAAGAAATATGAGACATGTTTATAGATAAAGGGCTTCAAGCAGTGATGGATCATGCTGGCAATGTTAATCATGAAGCAGCTAATTACGATATGAATGCACAAGAATTGGGAAGAGAAGGTCATGCATTACGAGATAGGATCGCAAAAAATTTGTATCCGTTTCAGGGGGGGGAGGAGTGGAAGAGAAGTGGCAGGGGCTGAAAGGGAGGATAGGGAAGGCATTAGGGGAAGTAAATGGGAAGGAAAAGAAGGGAGGAGAAAGGAGCTGGTGAGATGAGGAATGTAAGGAAGGGAAGAGAAAGGTTAGACTCATGTTAAGAAAATGGAGAAGGAAAGGGGGGAATATGAGGACAGTTATAGGGAAAAAAAACAAGTTGTGTGAGGAGAAGAAAAGAAGGGAAGTAGAAGGATGGGAACTGGAGGTAAAGAAAATCAGGACAGAGGGGCAGGTATGGAAGGTGGTGAATAGAGAAAGGAAGAGGAGAAGAAGATTGAACGAGGGAGTTAGTATGCAAGATGGGATAGGTATTTTAGAGATTTGTTGGGAGGAGTGGAAGGGAGAGTGATGATGGAATCAAAGAAAGAAGGGGGGAAGGAGAAGGAGAAGGAGGAAATAAGGTGAGAGAAGGTGTGGGAAGTAGTGGGATTCCAAATAAAGTATGGAAATTTGGAGGAGAGGTGGTGAAGAAATGGTTGTGAAAGGTGTGTAATAGGGTGTGGAAAGGAAAGGATTGGCCGGAAGATTGGAGGAAGGGAATTATAGTGCCCATAGGAAAGAAGGGGAAGGGGTAGAAAGTGGAGGACTACAGAGGAGTGACTTTAGCAGAAACAGCGTACAAGATGTACGCTGCTGTTTTGGCGGAAAGACTGATGAAGAAGGTGAAAGGGAAGGGCTTGCTACTGCCGAGTCAGACAGGATTTAGGAGAAGAGTAGGGACCACGGACAACATCTATGTATTGAACTACTTAATAAAAAGGCAGGTAAATGGGAAGAAGGAGAAGATGGTGGTGTTGTTCGTGGACTTGAAGGCAGCGTTTGACTCAGTGGACAGGAAGATACTGGTGGAAGCGATTAGGAAAAGGAGAGTGAGGGAAGGCTTAGTAAGGAGATATAAGAAGCTATTGGGGGAGACGGTATGCAAGGTGAGAGTGGGAGAGGAGCGGGAAGAGAGGTTTTGGACAGGAAAGGGAGTTAGACAGGGGTGCCCGTTAAGCCCGAGTGTGTTTACGCTGCTGTTGGCGGATATTGATGACGAGCTGAGAAGAGGGGGTTGGGGGAAAGACGTGCTAAGTCTTTTTCTTATTCCCAATTCTTCCAGCACCTAGATGTTGGTGCGGTGTTCAGTCCAGGAGATCCTTAGGATGCGCCTTTACACCCACATTTCGAGGCTCTCTACTTTCTTCCTGTCAGCCTGTTGGATGGTCCAGGTTTCGGCTGCGTAGGTCGCAATGGGAAAGATGAGGGCGTTGACAAGTTTTATCTTGATGTTCTTGGTGATGGTCCGATCCATATTCGACTAAGCTTTGTGGTGGCTGATCTGGTCACTCTTCTCCTAATTTCGTCAGAACATTTTTTTTATTGGATATTATGGAGCCCAAGTAGACGAATTTCTCAACGACCTCAAAGCCTGCTACCTCCCTCACATTGGGCTGATTGTTTCTCTGCCTGTCGATGATCATCACTTTCGTCTTAGGTCTGTTGATCTCCAGGCCGTATTCCCTGCTTGTCAGTGTAAGCTTCTCCATGAAGATCTCCAATTCTTGCTTACTAGCACCTAGGATCAGCGTGTCATCGGCGTACCTCAGGTTGCTGATCTTCCTTCCCCCTACGGAGATTTCTCTTTTCCACTCCTCCAGTATTTTTCTCATTATATACTCCGTGTAACTGTTGAAGAGGATAGATGAGAGAACACATCCATGCCTCGTGCCGGCTTCTGCTTTCAAATTGCTGGACGTTGTCTGATTTACTCGGACGGCCGCTGTGTTGCTCTCGTATAAACTCCGTATAAGCTTGCAACCCGATTTCCCTCGGTCTCGCTGGCCGAAGGGGCGCGGCTGCAAATTAATCCGCGGACCACCGGACGATAGCTCCAAGGGGATAACAAAGTCACTTCTCTTACCGTAATTCCCGTATCTGAGGTCTTGGGCGATACCATTCGATTGGGCGCCAGTTGCGATTATAGACGCGCACCACGTCTCGATAGCGTTCTCCTCCTTAGTCTCGCCACAAGCTCAGGGCGTAGCTCCGCGTAAAAGGGATGGAGGTGGAGAAGGAGCGTGATGCAAGCAACACACAAAAATAAAGCCCGACGATAAACAATATTAACGAGATATATTTCATTCAGTAACGAACAAATCGTATCGGGAAACCAAGGCCGGATCTCGCTCAAATGGCCGGTATCACCGCGGTACTCGGATCGGCCGTTACAGCACGCGTGAAGTGCGTGATGTTCACGCCCGCGAGGCTCCCTTCGCGAGCGAAGCTCTCAAGCGAGCCCCGCAATCTCGATTCTAAGCGCGACCCCGCAATAACGCCAATCCGCCCACGCCTTAATCCCCGGATCCCGAACGCACGGCGATTCTTATACGCAAAACGCTCACGATTCTCATACACTCGACATAACAATTCTCGCACGCTCGACATACACGCGATTCGCACACGCACGACACAAGACACAATACCTACGCGCAACGACTTCCCGACTGCCAAATCGTTCCCAGTCGGTAGTCCCGAAATGACCATCCGCGACGTCTCGCAAATGGTCCCAATATGCAACGCCAGATACTGGCGCGCTCGCGAAATTCCCTTTTGAGCAGACGCGACAATATTTGCCCGCGCACGCGACGCAAAATATCCGTGAGGCTCGCGATGCGCCACAAGGTGCCCAGCGCGGTCCCTCCCGACACGCACACGGGACTCCCGCACACAACGCAGTTACATGGCTAGACGCGGGCCTCCCGCGAATAGCCCCAAAGATCCAAGACCGGTGCCTCACGCCCCGGGACGTGATTGCGCGAACATTACTCCCCCGTTCTGCGACAATACGGTCCTCCTCGGCGCGAAGGACACCTCGCTACGTTACGCACCACGGTTACGCAAAACGCTATTACACGACACACTAATATACACCGGAGCGTGCCGCCCGCGGCACGCCTCCGTCGACGATTCACAAGACACGCACGACGATAACCGCGAATTGACTGCCGATCATACGCAAGCTTTCGAGTAGGGCTTTCAGATATGTTTCTGGCAACGATCTCGGCCGGCCACGCGCCCGCGATCCCGACAAACAGCCGCGACAATCTTCCCGGCATCCACAACGGCGGGAGCCGGTATCTAAATACGACACGTAATCCGGCCGATTCACACGGCAATCTATTCGATATACGCATTTACTGGCGCCGGGTCGCGACCGAGATCGAGCCCTCAATTAGTAGGCAGCACCGGAGTGGAGATCTTACAATTAGGCTGTTCGCTGCTGCCCGGCGGCGTCGGGGCGCTCCTCCAGGGGTGGCTCCTCGTCCGCGGCTAGATCGACAGTGAGGAGCGGTCGGTTCGGCGGGACCATGCCGGGCCCCCGCACTTACGCCCTCAAGCTCGCGGTTCTTCCGCCCCACCGATTGGTCGAGTGTGTCGCCCTGTTCGCGACGTTGCAGACGGTTTCCGCCATTTTCCCGCGGCCCGTTTGATTTAGCTGCTGGTTGTGCACGGGCCCCTCGCGGTTTCCCGCCCGGCTGGCCAGGCCGTGGCGGCGCCACTCGGCCCTCGGGGTGCCGTCGGGTGAAGTGTGCGGGTCGTCCACCCGCGCTGCATCGCGGTGGTGCACCCGTGCTCATGCTGCGGCGGGGCCGTGGTACGCTGTGCGAGACATTTTCGGCGCTTTTCCAACGGCAGGTCCCGGTGGCCCGCCCGTCGGCCGACCACTCCGCCGTGCGTCCTCCGAGCGCCAGTTCCTCCCTCGTCGCGACTATCGTCGTTACATTTGGTCGTGATCCCACGCTCCGGTGCCACCCGTCATCCCTACAAAATTTAGCTAGAAAAGGTTAGTTACCGCGGGTAGCCCTTCCTCGACCCGAATCGAGGCGCCTTCCCCGACCTTCCCCTCGGCCGAGCTAACGTCCGGGCGGGGGACGCGACAAATGTCACGTCACAAGCTTTACCAGGTGCTGCGGGACTCTTAATTCCAGTAAAATGGTCCAGTGTGGTGTCCACTTCACTAAATCAAACGCCTTGGTGTAGTCAACAAAACAGAGAAAGGTCGTGACGTTGAATTCTCTTGTTTTTTCCACGATCTGGTACGTTTAGAATTTGTTGGTATACCTGGTGCCCTTACCCGGTATAAAGCCACACTGCTTTACAGCTATTTCTGGTAGTAGAAAATTTTTGAGTCTGTCATAAATGACATGCAGAAGTATCTTGCTGGCATGAGGGATGAGAGCCACCATTCTGTAGTTCGAGCAGTCGGTGGGAGAGCCTTTCTTATAGATGGGGATGAAGATCGAGTGGCACCAGTCATCCGGCCACCGCGCACCGTCCCGTCTTCCAGATGTTGTTGCACAGTTCCAACATTGCGTCCACTCCAGCTTGTCTCATGGCTTTGATGACTTCTGCCGTTATGCCATCCGTCCCAGGTGACTTTCTATTCCTCAACTTGTTGATAGTTTTTTTTATCTCCGAGCGCAAGATGGGAGGTTCCAGTTCGTAGGGTTCCTGCGGTATGTCCGTCCGTCCCTGGTCGTCCTTGAAGAACCTAGCGCAGTACCGCCGCCATACTTCTGCAATGCCCGCTGGGTCCGTTATTTTAACTCCTTGCTCGTCCTTGATGAGTTGAGTCTGAGGCTTAAATTCTCTTGTCAGGTACTTCACTGTCTGGAAGAGCTCATGGAATTCATGCCGGCTGGCATGGAGTTCCAGCTCAGTGCAGGTATTTTTCAGGAAATCGTTCTTATCCTGTCTGCAGGCTTGCTTAATCTGCTGGTTGATTTGATCCAACTGATCCGTGCTGTCCGCGTTGCTCATGCCGCTTTTGACACGTCGTCTTTCTTCCACAAGTTGCAAGGTGTCATCGGTCATCCAGTGCTTTTTTTCTGGGCTTGGGTTATTCCGCTCTCTTTAACTGCTCCTACGATCCATTCCTTGATGTTTTGACAGAATGTGTTGGCATCGCTGCTCATTTCAAAGCCGGGATTGTTCTTCAGCTTCTGTTAGATACGCATAGCTTTTTGCTTCTTTTCTTTCTTTAAAAATTTAAGTTTTTAGCCGAAACTTCTTTGAAGCAGTTTGTGGTCGGAGTCACATTCTGCTTTACGTTTGGCCTTCACATTCTTTACCGACGTCCTCCACCTCTCTCTAATCAGTATGTAATTGTGTTTGAACATAGTGTTTGTTATGGCGAGGTTGTTGTCTATTGCGAATTGGACAAGACGTTTCCCTCTCTCATTTTGCACTCCCAGCCTGAAAGCCCCCACCATGTTTTTCAAGTGCGCTTCGTCTGTTTGTCCCACCTTAGCGTTGAAGTCGCCAATGATGAATACTGATTCCTTCGTAGAAGTGTTTTGTAGATATTCATCTACTATGCCGTAGACTGTCTCCACCTCCTCGTCAGAAGAATCACTTGTGGGCATGTACACTTGTATCAGGTGGATGGTCTTTAGTTTGGATGCAAAAGTTATCCTAATTATCCTGTCGTTAATAGGATCGTACGAGCTGACGGCCCAAACGATTCTCTTGTTGACTATGAAAGCAACCCCGTTTTATCCTCTGTCCGCACCCCCAGAGATGTAGATGTTGTGATGCTCCGTGCAGAAGTGGCTTTGGTTTTTCCAGTGTGTTTTTGAAATATCACAAATGTCTATCTTCTCCCGCATCAATTCTCGCTCTAGGAGGTTGAGTTTCCCCATGGAGGAGATCCCTGATGTTCCAGATGCCTATAGATATGTCCTTTCTCAACTGTAGCTTAGTGATGGGTCCAATAGCATCTTTCACATGAGGGGCCTGGCCCTCCACCCTCGCATGTCTGGTAGCACATTCTCACTGCCTGACCCGGCCTCAGGGCAGCGCCGGTCGGTAGCCGGATTACTCGGCAAACCTATATCTTTGAATTATCCAGATGCTGTCTTTGGAAAATAATCAGGTGGTTTCCCCTTGTCTGCCTGATCCTATGCCGTTGACTACATTAGGTAGTTCATCCGTCTTCGAGGGTGATTTCTCACCACAAAAAAGTGCCCTATCCAGCAAGCTGGTTGGTTGCTTATACCAGCAATCCACTCGGTCCCCCTCTTGTTAGCCGCCTGTCGGCGTTGCCCGTCCTCTACCACTAGGAAGTGTAGATGGGGAATTTCTTTTTATTGAGCATATTTTTAGAGCTCTTGGGTACTTTAGAGGATCGCACCCAAACATAGAATTATACGAATAATTGTAGAATCACAAGTGTTAATGTTATCAACTTGAAATTTCAACTGAAAGAAAAGTATGAATGTAGCTTTAACCACTGCAGTCTTGTTTGGACAGTGTTATTAGTTGTTAAGAAAAAAATTTAGTCTTATTACTTTTTAAACAAACCACACGTATATATATAGATTTAGATTAGATAGGATACTTTATTACCCCCAAAGAGGTGTAAAAGGGCGTTTTGTAGGTACGTACCTAACCCTGTACAAACTTACAATTCAATCTTACAATTCTTTTGTTTATTCTTAGTTTTTGTCTGTACACACATACACGCCTCGCACGCCCTGTCCTTATCCTTATTTTTGCATTATTCGTTTACTTGCATGCTCGCTTGTTCGCTTATTCGTTTATACGTTTATATTCGCTTATCTTCGCTCTTATACCTAATACCTTATCTCTAAAAACCAAATTCGTTTTCTCTCCTATTGGACTTCCGTTTCCTTTGTCATCCTTTTTTTTCATTCATATCATTCTCTCACACCTCCTCCCTTTCCTTCCTTCCACCCTGTCTTATTTCCTCTATCGTTTTCATCCATTCCTCTCCTTCTTCTTTTTCTCCCAGCAACCTTCCCACCACTTCCTGCCACACCTCTCCATCCCAATTCTTCCATCTCGTGCACTTTTCCCATATGTGTTCCCATATTTCCTCTTCTTTCTCGCATATTTTACACCTTCTTTTCTCCTCTTTTTCCCAGTATAGTCCTTCCCTAACTTTATTACCAAGTCTAAATCTTGCAATTTTACTCCACCTTGCTTCCTCCCAGCCCTTCTCTAAGTATTCCGGATTCCCGTCCTTCCTTGTAATCTCATACCATCGGTTGTATCTCGAGCCAATGATCTTTTCTATCCTTTCTTGTTTTCGTTTCAATTTCTCTCTGTTCTCCAAAATTTCACCTTCCAAATCTTTCTCCTCTTCAACTCTTACCCCCAACCATTCTAAGTAACTTTTTTTTTCTTGCTCCCACCTTCCAATTATCTTCCCTTTTTCCATCTCTCTTTCATTTTTTCAAGGCATTTCTTCGCTATTCTCCTTCCTTTGCCTTCTTCTAGCTTTTTTTCAAATTTTCATGCTCTCTGACTTGCTCTGCCTCTCATCTTCTCTCTCTCCACTTCATCTCTCGACATATATCCCGGTGTCCTTCAATTTAGACCAAATATCCATCTGAGATATCTCTTCTGTATACCTTCTACCTTCTTCCTTTCTTTCCATCCCCATATTTCCGCCCCGTATCTTATCACTGTCCATATCAAAGTGTTGTATAACCAGATCCTTCTTTTTCAATCCTTTTTCCACATTATTTTCCTTATTCCTTATACTTCCCTTATTACTCTCGCCGCCTTCCTTCTTCTCTCTCTAATGTGCGCCTCTTGTCCCCAATTTTCCTTCAATGTGTAGCCAAGATATTTGAATTCCTTAACTTCCTCTAATTTCTTTCCTTTCCATCTCCAGTCATACTTTTTTTCTTTCCTCCACTCTTTCTGAATCTCAGTATTTTTGTTTTCTTTATGCTCAATGTTAATCCCTTCCTGTCCAAGTATTCCTCTAGTCTGCTTATCATCGATCTCATGTCCTGTTCCTCTTCCGCCATCAACGCTACATCATCCGCATACATTAATGTGTATATCTTCTCCCCTCTTATTTTCACACCTCCCCATCCTTCCTTCTTCATATAGTCCTCCAAATCAGCTATTAATAGATTGAAGAGTATCGGGCTTAACGGGCACCCTTGTCTCACACCCTTCGCCATCCAGAATGTTTCTCCACTTTCTCTTCCTATTCTTACCCTACTTTTCGTTTCTCTCAAGACTTCCTCTACCCTATCTACTAGTCCCTGCCTTACTCCTCTCTCTTTCTCATCGCCCTAATTAATACTTTTTTGTCCACTAAATCGAACGCCGCTTTTAAATCTATGTATAATACTGTCACCTTTCCTTTCTCTTTTCCCATTTGTTGTCTATTTACCAAGTAGTTCAGTGCAAATATTTGGTCCATCGTCCCCATTCCTTTTCTAAATCCTGCTTAATTATTGGGAATCAAATTCTTTGTTTCTACCTTATCTTTATCGATAATATCGCCGTGTAGATCTTGTACATCAAAGACATAATTGTTATTCCTCTATAGTCCTTCACCTCTCGCCCATCTTCTTTCTTTATTATTGGAATTATCACTCCTTCCTTCCATTGTTCCGGCCAACCTTCCCCCCCAGACCCGTTTACATATTTCTCATATTTATTTCACTATTTCTTCTCCTCCACATTTTCATGCCTCGTTCGGTATCCCATCATTGCCTATTGCTTTTCCTGTTTTCAATTTCTCTATTACGTTTCTTACCTTCCTCTTCTTGGTTGTCCCTTCCCCCTTCTTCTTTCACTACCCTATTCTCCACCCCACCCATTAATTCCATGAAGTATTCCTTTCACTCTTCCAGCTTTATCTCTTCGTTTATCCTCTTCCTTCTTTTTCTTACTCTACCTATCAATTCCCATACCTTTCTTTCTGTTCTCGCTTCCCCTATCTCTTTTATCATCCTTTCTTTCTCCTCTTTTTTCTTTCTTCTGCACATTTCCCTGTACTCCCTTCTCCCTTCTCTATATCTTTTCACCTCTCCTTTTCCTTTCCTCCATTTTCTCAGTTCTCTCCTCATTTCTCTACTTCTCTCCCCCATTCTTTATTCCACCACCCTCTTCTGTTCTTGTTAGCCATTCTCCCATTCTCATTTTCATTCTCCTCCATCACTTTTCTTATCCTCGACATTTCTACTTCTATCTCTTCTTGTAGTTCCCATTTTCCTCCTTCTATTCTCCCTAATCTTTTTTTTAATTGTGTTCTTTCCTCCTCGCTCCATATTTATCTTCTTCTTATTCTTTCTCCCTCTCTCCTTCTCTGCTTTCTCTTAAGCTTATTTCTCACCCATATTATTGATGGATGATGGTCTGAGTCTACTCTTTCTCCTACTTCCAGTCTTTCCACTTTTTCTCTAACCTTTTCCTCCCCTATAACGTAATCTATAACTGTCTCGCCTTTCCTTCCTGTGTATGTAAATTCACCTTCTTCATCTCTTTTCACGCCTCTATTTAGTATTATCCATCCTCTTTCCTCTATATATTCCAATAACCTTCTACAGTTCCTATTTATTTTCTTGTCTTTTGATCTTCTCCCTCTTCTTCCCATTCTTCCCGCGTTCTCTTCTTTTCATCCTCTTTTCTCACCCGTTCTAGCATTAAAGTCTCCACCTATTATAGCCCTTACCCCTTTTTCCCCTTTTCCGTCCAATCTTTCAAGCCTTCTAGTTTCCTGTCTATATCATTATTCATATATATTCTTATTATTCTCCAAATTTCCTCTTCTATTCTTATCTTACATTCGATTTTCCCTTCTTCTTCCTCCAACCTTCTTTCTTTATTTACCTCTTCTATTCCTTTCCGTATTCCTAATAACATGCCTCCACTCGCCCTTCCTTTTTTGTTCTTCTTGGTCGCTCTCTCTATTTGTATTCGCTTGGGATCTTCTCTTTCACTTTTTCCCATCCCCTATCATCCAACCATGTCTCCATCAATATCACTACGTCCCATTCCTTTATCCTTTCTCAGAACTCCTTATCCTTGTTTTTTATACCCGCCATGTTCCAGAATGCCACCTTCCAAATCTCCTCCTCCTTTCTGTCTTTCTTTTTCTCTCTCTCTCTCTCTCTATCTCCCTTATCCTCATCTCTGCCCCTTCTTCTTACGTTCTCTTCTTCATCCTCTTTTTTACCTTCATTGTTCTCTTCGTCTTCCTCTTCTGGATTACCATCATTCTCTGCTTCTTTTATTTCCCCCCTTCTTTTACACTCTTCCTTTGTTGTCTCGTAATATCTCTTCATCCTCCTCCCATTTCCACCATTTTTTTTCTATTTGGATTTTTCCATATCCTACCCTTACTCTCTTACCATTTCCTCTCTCCTGTCTTGCAATGTCTTCTAAATTTCATCTCATTTTCCTCTTCTTCTATGTCAAGTCATCATCTATTCTTATCCCTTTTTCTCTTAAACCAGCGGCACACGGTGCTATTTTGTCTGCTGGATTACTTGCGTGCGCCTGTGCTGGCACTTTTGCTGTCTGCTAGGCTAGAAAATTGTATGTCTGCTGGTCACGCTGCTGACTGATCTGCTAGATTTCTGTGATAAAACAGGTGCTATTTTTCTTGCATAGTCCTGTGTTGGTTCATTGCGAGAACCAATTAAGACACAGTCTGAGGTTAAGGTTATGTAAAAGAAGTTACGTTATAAGTATTTTCTCGCAAGGGTTGTTGAATAGAAAGAAATATGACGTCCACCACAAGCCGCAAAGGAAATGAAAAGAAAAATTGGACTAAAGAAGCTATTTTGTGTTTAATAGAGGCCTATAAGGAGAAAACATGTTTATATGCAGTGAATATGCCAAATTATCATAATAAGCATGTTTGAAATAAAGCATTAAAAAATGTATGTGCCGCTGTCTCAGTTTTTAAACCTGGAATTACAGAAAGCGAGTGTGCAGCAAAGTTTCACTATTTGCGGAATCAATTCAATATTGAAAATGCAAAAGTGAAAACATCAATGAAATCTGGAACTAGTACTGACGATGTAAATATGAGAATCTAACCTCTTGCAATTCTAATGTTTTCTAATATTTTATATAATGTTTTATATAATGATTTTGTATAAATATGTCTTATTGTTTATTTTTACAATTTTTTTTAAATATTTACAGGTGTACAAATCAAATCTTTGGTACTTTAATCATTTGAAATTCTTAGAAACTTATTTTACACCTCGGAAAAGCAGGAATTCTATAGAGAAAAATTCTGCAGAAAAGCTATTAACTTCTACTCAGGTAAAATGTCATGATATTTTTTAAACTAAAATTTAAATAATCTGTGAATCACTACAAATCATTTTTATAGCCTAAACTATTAGAATTATATTATATTTTATTAATAGGTTTTTTATTAATGAGGAATTATTTATTTCTTATACTTATATTTTTTATTGTAGGCTAAAGAATTATCAGAGACTCAACAACTTACTCAAATGAATGTTCTTAATGAATATTCTGAAATGAATGAAAAATGTATGAAAGAAAAATGGTTAGGTGTACATTTCATGGAGAATTCTACTGATGAAGCCACAAACAAATCAGTTAGCACTAAAGAACCATCAGAAGTTGTAATTGTATCAGCCAATAACCAATTGTTACCAGTCACTAATTCTGATGCTACTAGTTCTGATGCTACCACATCCATGACTCCTGATAGAACATCTCGTTCAATAAACATTCCTCGTCCACCTTCTCTTATCAGTCCAGCAAATTCTACGTCGTCTTCACCAGGAATTAATAGTGACACACGAAGTTCACTTTCGTCAACTCAAAAACCTCGAAAGAAATACAAATCACGTACTGAAGATACTTATGCTGGACCTATTGAGTCATTAGCAGACTCAATGAAGCAACCTATAATTATAAAATTACCGGATGCGTCTACAAACAATCCTTCAAATAATATGTCGGATCCTGTTAATACCTGTATGGCATTTGTGGGATCAATGCTGAAACGTTTTAAAAATGATATATTAAAATTTGAAATAATGAATACATTGGTTCAGACTGTTCTAAATGCCAGCACTAAAGATTCAGAAAGTACAAGACATAACTAATTTTTCTTATATTATATATTATAATTTTATATCTATTATTATATATCTATATATCTATGTTCTATCTTATTATGTCTATGTTTATATCTACGATACAAACGTAGATATAAACATAGATATAATAATAGATATTATATCTGTGATTACACCTATTAATTTTTTATATATAAAAGCAGAATTTTATTTTTAGTTTCAAAACATAGATATGAGTGCTATGATGTTTTAAGTTTTTAAGCACTGATACAGCGGTACACATTTATTAAGCAGGGAACACAGACTGCTGCATAACGCATAAGAAAATGACCCAATCAGAATACTTTATTTCTACCTCCACGATGGAAGTGAAGGACTATGATTGGTTCATTTTCTTATGCGTTATGCAGAAGTTTGTGTTCTTCGATTTATAATTTAACGTCTGATTTCAAATGCTTATCGATGACTTATCTCAAAGCTCATAATTTTAAGTTTAAGTTTTTATTATATATCTATATATCTATGATCCATTTTATTATATCTATGTTTCTGTCGTAGATGTAAACATAAAGACATATAATAATAGATATTATATCTGTGATTACACCTTTTATTAATTTTTTTATTTAAAAACAGAATTTTATTTTCTGTTCTAAGGCATAGATATTATTAAGATATTGTAAGATTTATAGTTCGAAATCGTTGATAACTCTCTGGTGAGAGGTGAAGATGGCAGGAATCCGTACGTAACGCGAAGCGTAAAACACGTAGGATATGAGCGGTTTATTAACCCTTTTAGGTCACACTTCCCGAGAATCCCGTACCGGTCACACTGGGTGAAATACACCCCCAGCGTGTTTGCACGTGTATAAAAAATTGTAGGTGACCTTAAGGAAAAAAATATATCCTGTTGTAGTTTAAGTCTTCCTTAAAAAGACTGTATAGGTTTGATTTGCAAAAAATTAATTTAACATATGTAAAGAAATTGTTGAAAAAAAAGTCGAAAAAGTGACTTTTCACAAAAACTAATGTAACTTTTTCAATTTTTAAGATATTTTAATTTTTCAAACGGTTTTTTCATCCTCAGATGACGCACTTTTCACTCATTATTGCAGTTTATGCGGCCGTTCCAAAAAGTATGTTGATTTTGAGGTATAAAGGTGCGATTTTTTGCAAAAAAAAAATGCCGAGAGAAAACTAACAGGCCGAAAAATATACCACCGACGGGGATCAATACTTGAAGGTCCCAACTACCTGTAGATGGCGGCCCAAGGCCCATTTCCATTGGTTTACTGGGTCGTTTTCGAAGTAAAAAAAACGCTGGGGTGTATTTTACCCAGTGTGACCTAAAAGGGTTAATGAAGGAAACGACGAGTTCTGTATAACTATTATATTTCCTTTCAATACATTTACCGCAGAAAGTCCATTGCACGGACTCATGAGCAAAACCGTAATCGATGTAACGTCGGGAAGTACACATAAGCGTAGAGCCCTCCGCACGTACGTCTTATCGCTTGCTCGAAACGAACTCTTCTGTCTCGGGACGGATCGCGCTTGAACATGTACGAACACGCACGCAACCGTCTTCTGTGGATCACGTGTTAACGCGTGATTCTCCTCACAATTCGGATCGACCAATCGTGGCCGTCTAGCAACCGAAGTTACCTACTTAGACAACGCCTTCCGGTGGCGTGAGGATCTCAACTCAACGCTAGCTCGGGGACAGCGCTCGCTACGCGGGAAATTCGAATGCGCGTTTATTACTTTACAGTCGGCCAGCCTGGAATTACATGCGACCCGAATGTTGTACATTTTCCTTAAATTAACAAATACATATTGGATTTCGCAAGACTTAAATACTAAATTTGTACTTTTTGTCACATTTAAAGAACTTAAGATTAATGTTTTATAATTATTACTCTTTGGTAAAAGGAACGCAGGAACGCAATATAAACTTATTAGATTAATCTTAACGCAAACAATTTTTAATTATAAACTGGATTATCTTTAATTTCGGTAGGAACATCAGGATTAAACGTTTTAATTCATGGTTTCAGGCGATCTGGTGATAATATTGAGTTATAAGAACGGGTGGTAGTGCTAAAACCGGGGATACTTTCTACCACATAACGGTTTTTGTTTAAAACTTTGGCAATTCGATAAGGACCCTTATATGAAGGCTTTAATTTTTTATCTTCACCCTGTTTAATTACTGTATCACGAATCATCACCAAGTCACCGGGATTATAATCAGTTGGCTTTTTGTGCAGTTTATCGTAGTATAATTTATTGTAATTCTTAATGCTTTCATTAGAGTCTAATGCAGCTTCACGAACAGACTCTCGATATTTTTCAAAATTGAACTCAACCTTAGCCAGCTGATTAAGATGGCTTACTAATTTGGCATCTGCATGACTTCGTTGGTTGTACCCGAGGAGTAGTTTAGAGGGAGAACTTTTAATAGTTGAATGATAGGTATTATTAATTACGTACTGAACCGTACTCAAACTATCTTTCCATCTGCGAGGTTCTTCAACTAACTTTTTCAAAGAAGACTTTAAGAATCTATTCACCCTCTCAACTAAACCGTTCGCCCAAGGGGCTGCTACCGCTACCTTACGATGTTTAATACTCTTAGTATTCAGGAATTCGGCCAATTCGTGTGACGTAAAAGCCGTTCCCCTATTGGAAACGATTTTATCCGGGTTACCGAACATTTGGAAAAGACCATCAAAATGTTTTATTGTTTCCTTTGAATTAGTCGTCTTGACTGGAAACAGCCAAGTGAACCGCGTATACGCATCTATAATTAATAGAATATGTTTGAATCCGCCAATGGATTCGATTAATGGACCGTAATGGTCGGTGTGTAGTATTTGGAAAGGGGCTGATGGTACATCGGTTATTTGAAGTTCACCTTCACGTGAATTTACCGACAGATCAAACATTAGACATATCAGACAGTTTTCTATATAATCTCGGACTCTTTTCCTTAAGGATGGAAACCAGTAATTAGCCATGATTCCTTGAACTGTCTTTTCTACGCCGCAATGAGCCATATCGTCATGGTGAGCGCGAATTATATTATTAATCATAGATTCAGGTTTTGCGAAACAAGATTTATCGATATCTTTTTTATAGACTAAGCCTTCGATAAGCTCAAACTTGTCATTGTCTTTAAATTCTAATTCCTCTGCTATATTTTTAAGTTTAGCATCGGTTAATTGTTTACACTCTAACTCCCTTTCAATTGGAATAGGATCGATGTACGCCACAATACGACTGAGGGCATCCACGTGTGCCATTTTTACACCAAAGCGATGCATAATTTTAAAGTCATAATTTTGGATACGCAAAGTCCAACGTGCAATTCTTGGGTTTAAATGTGCTTTGTTAACTGCATAGACTAGTGCTTGACAATCCGTTACCACCGTGAACTTTAATCCGTAAAGATAGACATGAAACCTTCTATAGCCTTAACGATGGCTAACATTTCAAGTTCAAAGCTATGGTAGTTTGCTTCGTCTTTATTTGTTGCTTGACTGAAATAAGCTACTGGCGCTAAAGCATCACCTTTTTGTTTCTGCATCAAAATTGCAGCTATTGCTATATGACTTGCGTCTGTATGCAGCTGAGTTTCCGAATTCGCGTCGTAAAGTCTTAATACCGAATACCATGTTGTTATGAGCGCATAACGTAGTTAAGAATAAAAAATGCACTTGGCAACACCAAGTGCCTCCGATACGAAATCCGACCCTAGCGACGAAGACCGCTGACGCGAAGATCTGCACCAGTCTCGGGAATGACCAAATATGGTCATCCCGGACATTGAGGTATCAAAAACCCTGACAACTAAGTCAGCCATACCGAGCGGATAAAGCGTCCGCGTTTTCGACGAGCGGGGGCAGTCGTCAGTCAACCATTAAACAATAACGTGCGTCGCGTATATAAAAGGTCGTAATTTTGCGAGTATCATAATTAAAATAAAAGGAATTGTATTAAAGATTAGAAGAGAAATATATTGGGGTGTAATTTTATACATCGTGACGAGTGTTTCTTCTCCGACCCGAGATTCCCGAATCCTGTGCCGACCCTGAGAGCAGCTCACGGCACCGGCACAACAATTGGTGGCAGCGATGGGATCTCGGCAATCGGAGAACGTCCCCGTCGCGTGTGTTCCCGCCACGAATATTCGCCTGAAGGAAAAGAGCGAAATAGTGAAAGTGGTGAAATCAGCCCTGATGGAAGCACCCGGTAGCAGCCCGCTCGAGAGGAAGGAAGCACCCGGTAGCAATCCAATCCAGAGGAAGGAAGCACCCGATAGCGGCCCGTTCCAGAGGAAGGAAGCACCCGGTAGCGGCCCGTTCCAGAAGAAGGAAGCACCCGGTAGCGGCTATCAGCGACACCGGAGAAGGCGCCGACCTACCACAACGGTGACCCGCCGGCCCCGCAGCCGAGCCACGCAGCAACGGTCAACGACCAGCGCAGTAGCGAACAACATGCAACTATCAATGTAAGTCGAAAATATTTGTAACGCGTCTAACTGTAAGACAAAATAAAGCGGTAATTATTAGAGGGCAGCAACACGTCCTGCCGAGTGAAAATCGAGCCCATGATTCTTAGATGTCGGATAGTGAATCGCGAGAACGCCCTGCCCGAAATCCGTCGTGGTTACATAGGGCCGAGAGTGCGCCCGCGCGTAGGACAACGCGAGTCAGCCCAATAGGCCCTGTTCGTATCGTGGAAGTAGCCGTTCGCGACATCGCAGAAAGCGTGCGACGTAGTCTAGAATATTCGGATGACAACCCGCCGGTATTAGACCCCAACGTCGTGCTAGAGCGAGAATTCGTTTTCTTAGACGACAGTCTCTTACCCAGAAATAATCACGGACCTCGCGATACCGCCGCTAACGAAAGGAATAACGCGAATAATAGCAAAAACGACAGTGACGTACTGCGACTGGACCCCACAACAAATGACGCACGTTCCAGTATACTAAACGATCACTCCGAGAGAGGAGAATTTTCATTGACGTCGTATGATAGCGACGTGTTCGATCCAAACGAAGAGAATTATACGCCCCTGGGCGAAAGAATAAACCAGCGGGGAGAAGCGGCACACGCGAGCACGTCCCGCGAGGGCGTCAACGATCCGCCGATAACGCCAGAACAGGTGGACGCAGAGATAAACCGCCTGAAGACGGGAGCCCACCGGACACCCGCGAATCCGGGGCCCGCGCGAGCTTGCCCGGGCACGCAAGACTCCATTCTCGGCGAACTATTAGACGAGATACGCGCAATACAAAATCGCTTGCAGAGATTAGAGACCACGAATTACGAACGCGAAGACAGAGTCCGACGTGACTTCAGTAACGGTCCACTTGATGTAACTTACGGACGAACGTTGGAAGACGTCCGAAACCAACACGATCCAGTAAATACGTACATTAAATTAAAAGAAGCCCGCGACATGATTTCGGAAATCGACGGAACTTCGCGCAGTCAAGTTCAAAAATTCTTAAACGCAAGCACTTATGCGACGAACGAAATTAATCCCGCTGATGAAAAATCGTTGTTAAAGGCTATACTCTGCACGAAACTAACGGGAAAGGCAATGTACGATTTCCAAACGCGAGACATACACTCTTTTGCTCAATTGAAACAGGAAATAGAAATGTGCTATTTGGCAAAGCGTAGCACCACGCACATTCAGCGAGAATTTAATATACTCGGCAGAAGCCAGGTGAAAGCGCGAGAGAATACGGACTCCGTGTAGACAAATTATCGATGGAACTATATCAGTCAATGATCGAAGGATGTGAACAATCTACAGAGCAAAGAAAAGCCATATTAGATACGATACAAGAACTAGCGCTAGAAAATTTCTAGCTAGGACTCCGCGATGATATTCAAAGTATCGTGCGATCACGAAATTACGCTAATCTCACAGCAGCAATTTTGGGCGCCACGTCAGAGGAGAAAGTGAAAGGACCTCCTCAGCGCGCAACATATAATACCGACCGAAACACAAACGGTCAGGAGCAAACCCGACAAGCTCGAAGCGTCGGAGTTGAATGCAATAAATGCGGAAAGCTAGGCCATATCGGACAAGAATGCCGCACTAGCCGATACGAAAATAGATACTCTCTCCCGAGAGCAGAAAAACCCAGCGGAACAAATACCGTTGAGAAATATTGCTCTCACTGCAAGAAGGCAGAACACAAAAGGGAAGACTGAAGACTGTTGGTCACTAAACGGACGATCCAAAAAGGAACGGACTCGCCAAGCTAAATATTATGCACAGGAAAAGAAACCGATAAATGCGACAGAAAAGAGTCGAGGAAATAGGACCCCGGAACTGGATGATGAAACGTCCAATAGCGATAGCAGCAGCAGCAGCAGCAGCAGCCGCAGTAGCGGTAGCGACAAGGAAAAGAAACAGAGAAAACATAAGACGCGCCACGCGCGCGAGTATAAGGTTACCCAAGTGATGAGCAAAACTAATAAAAACTATCATCTAGACTTCGTCACTCTACCGATGCGAGAAGCAACCCAGGGGAAACTAAATTTTTTGCTTGATTACGGTGCCGCCATCACCTTCATAAAGGTAGGAAAATTAAAAAATAAGACTAAAATACGAGAAAAGAAAAAAGCGCTGACCGGCGTAACTGGACACCAAATCTATACCCTCGGAAAGATACGAGCATCCATACTATTAGGCAAGGAAATAATACGGCATACAATGTACGTAATACGAGATGACTTCCCGATGGACTACCATGGCATTCTGGGAATCGACTTTCTGAAAAAACATCGAGCCGTTCACAACCACGCCGAAAATCGATTGAAAATCGGTACTGCAACGTTTAAACTCCAACCGTGTAAAAAGATAACTCTATTGCCCCGCAGTAAAACAACCATAAAACCGATAGCTACAGACCGAAATAGAATAGGTATTGTAAAACGTGTAAAACCTATTTCTGGAGTCTTTATCGGAAGTTGCATGATAAAACCAATGATAAGCAAATTAAACGTCACCGAGAAGCCAGTAGAGATGCTCACACCGCATGTAACTCGAGAGGAGGAGCTGGCGAATGACACGGTTGACGTACTCACATTACCCGCGACGGAAGAGCGCAAATCAACACGGAAACAGAAAACTGCCTTTAATGTATAAGTAAAACTGGTCGGTGCGATGAGAACGGATTCGGAATAAAAACTGCTTTGTGCTGGATCGGAAGTGACTTGAAGTGCGCAAAGTCGCGATTTTTATATGAAATTAAGAAGGCGGGATTAATTTTTAGCATAATTTGATTGGTGGAGTTTTCTTCCGGTCATGACGTAGATTTCGGTTTTCTGCCTATTCCTTGGCGAGTTACCAAAAAATCTTCATTGTGTATGAATCAATTTCTAGTTAGCGGTTATTCATTGGCGAGTTCCTTATAACTCTGCCCTTTGACAGTTTCTTCCAGAGGCTTGGCTTTATCAATTACTGCAAAGTATAGGTCTAAGATTATATCCGCGTTTCACGGAAAGGTGCGAGATCAACACGCTCTTTTGGCTCCGTGACTCCAGAGTTCACCTAGATCTTTATGGCGTTTTTATTTTATAACGACCCATGCCCGGAAATTTTGAGATAATTAAAATTCTGTGCTTTATTTTGTGGAATTACAAGAAATGCGACAAACAAGTTTATAATTTGCCTATTTTATTAGGCTCGAGTCTTCTGAAAGGTTTCGTCATTTGCTCTTTAATGAGCGATGACAGTTGGATTGCATCCGCTCGCCAATCAATAACCACTATTTATGATTTCTGTCTATTTCGTAAATAATGTTAGTAATTCCACGAAAGAAATAAATCGTGGAGTCTTCAGGACGTAACAGTTATAAAGAAAAAAGTTTGAGAAATATATCAAGTTGTGTCAGTGCTAAAGAAAGTAATTTGCTGATATGTGTGTATTGACAGTTCACATGTCGGCGGGGGAGAAGCGTAGCCCCTTCCCCTGCAAAGGGGTGGGTGAGGGTGAACATAACTTGCTTCGCATTATGTCCGAGAGTAACGGATTGTTTGTCAAGGCGAAGAATTGTACGTAAAATTCACTCAAAAATAATATTATAAGCAATCAAGATCCAGTCCTGACCGATTACGGCGTTTCCCTTCTTTAAAGTGTATTATGTAAGGTAAATGTACTAATGCCTAGACAGTCAGTGAACATGTACCTATGTCATTTTAGTCCTTAAATAATTATAATGCAAATTTAAATCAAAAATAAAAATATTTTTCTTGTATTTTGAAACTTTAGTTATAGTATGCAAATGTAACTTCGCGTTATACTTATTTAAGGACTAAAATGATAAAGGTGTCCGACATAGGTACGTGTCAGCTGACTGTCCAGGCATGGTACATTTACTTTAAGGTCATATTTTCACTTATTTATTGTTCAAAAATAAAACTTACCCGATTTCCTGGTCATTAAAAAAATTTTAATATGGCAAAAAAGATTGGAGACCTCTAGTCTTGACCATGAAAATTTTAAAAGAAATGCATGATGTCTAATGTATCCCTCTCTTCTCCTCACGAAATGATTCAACCTCTGTATGTGTTACTTTTATTCGCCATACTTTTAGAGATAAATTTATTTATAAATTATAATAGGTCTTCCTGTGTATGTACAATTTGATAGGAATAGTGTAAATTTTTTATTTCTATTAAAGGAAAAATGAGAAAAGGAACTACTGCGAGCAATTAAGTAATACAAACACATTAACAATGTCGTATAAATACCTGATGATCTGCAAATTCGTACAGAACAAAATTGTTTTGTGATAGCAATGGCATGCGAGGTGGAAATTACATAGCAATAAGGTCCTCTAGGATCATGTGTCGGATTTCGACATCTATTTAAAGCTTTTACCACAGATCTATCCACAAAATTGTCTGCTATTTTCTCATTGTGCGGTATCTAAAAAGTATATAATAGTCATATTAAAAAATAAATATAATTTTTTTTAATATACAGGATGTCCCTCAAATGTGGATATAAAGTCAGAAAAAGAAGTAAAAAAGTATTAACATATATTCTTACAGTTAAATACTTTCAATTGCAGGGTAAAAAAATACCTATTTTATGTTTCAGTTATTTCCTATTTTAGAAAAAAATATTTAAAATAAAAATTTTGTAAAAAAGGTTCAAATATATAAATTCAGAATTAAAATCTATAATAAATGTTATAAACATTACATTAAAATTTCTTAACGTTAAAATTGACTTAAAAATATGGTTCTATTATACATTTCCTAACGCTTTAGTTTGTCTTTTCTGGCAAAAACTCCTCTTTTCACATATTATAAATTATATTCAGAAAATATAAATAATTTGATATTTTTGTTGAGACAAATAATAGAATTAATTTTAAGAAAGACGTTACCGGATAAAGAATTACGATAAAAAGGATATATTGTTTTGGGTTATCCTGTATGTATTTAAATGAAATGCATTATGGAAATTAAACCTCTTCTGCTATCCATGGTATACACGGAAGTTCTCTTACACTTGTCCATTGAGTTCCTTGATATTGATAATCTGCGATATTGTGAATGCAGTTTGGTGGTTGAGGATCTTCTACTTTGTCTGTTATTATTCAATATAATATTGTTAAATTTGAGCTAACTTTTCAGTCAACACAAAGCATCAGTTACGTTACATCTATGTTATATAATTTTACACTCAACGATGTAAATGTTATATAGCTGTAATGTAATTGATGTTCTGTGCCTGGGTTATAATATATGTAGCTGTCGCTCCGCCGCCCCCCCCCGTTCACACTCCTAGGTTTACTCACACAATGAAGGGAGGGTGCAAGGGGGTGAAGCCCCCCCGCCCACGCATGTACTTTGATATGTTATATAAGATATGTTCATCATTGAAAGCTAATTGTAAGTGATATGCATTATACATATGTTTCAAATTTGCGCACTTTTGCATGCGCGTGCGGCCACTGAGCATGCGCATATGGCCACAGGGCATGTTCGTAGGGCCTAAGCAGAATGGCTGTCTTGGCAGTGTTTTATGCCTTAAGTCTTTGTCTTATGTAACGCACAATACGGTACAGTATTGTGCGTTACATAAGACAAAGACTTAAGACATAAAACATTGCCAAGACAGCCATTCTGCTTAGGGCCGTAGTCGCTACAGCTCGTCGGTATGACAGGAATCATAACCTGATTTCTGTCAACTTTTATGTTTAATATCTCGCTTTGCGGGGCAAATTAAGCGACACTTTTTTCTGCCAGATTTGGTCGTTTTGTGCAAAAACGCGTCGATTAAGCCTGAGTTCAACGAAATCGGTGAGGAGGCCAATATTCTCAGATTTACCATATATCCTATATAATATATCAAAGTATATGAAAGGTGGGGGGGGGGTAGTGACGCGCTTTAAATAGTTAAATACAAAATATCTGCTTTAATAAAAATTACAACTTCAAAATAATACATTCAATTTTAATTATTTATTGGATTCATATTAAGATCTAACATAAGGTTACCAACAAAGCTATACTTTTGTCGGGAACTTTGTCACTGTCGCTATCGCTATCGCTATCGCCTATTATACAAGGGGCTTAAGATTGCCGGGAAAATCAACTCAAATAAGGTGATTTATCAAAATGATCATTTAGCATTGGGAAATATGCATAATGACCGGGAAATTTGATTAATTCTTCTCTATTAATCATTTTGACCGAACAAATTGGGAATTATGCACATTGCCCGGCCATTATGCATAATTCCCAATTAATCAAAAATTGCCCGTAACATATATACTGTTGCGCCCGTGCTGAACACAGTAACTAAGTAGAGAAGTCCCGGAAAGCTGCGAAGCGCGCTCCTTGACAACGGGAGTTTGTTTACAAATTTATTGATTTTCTGTCTGGCGGATTTTTGGAATCCGCACGCGTTCTGTTGTCGAGTTTTTAATAAACGCAATACTCAAGTTTCTCTGTGTTCCCTTTCCTTTCGCGAGTTCCGCGGAGTACGTACACGAGTGAGGAGTGCGCGATAGTGCTACGACGGCGACCTCGCTTGACGGGCGTAACATTTTGGGGGCTCGTCCGGGATCGGACGGACGTCAAAGAACGAGAATGACGTCGACAACGGCTTTTTCACGAGCAACGGATGCCCGGTGAAAAAAAGGCCGCGTGCCGGAACTCCGGAACTTCCCAGCGAAACGTCGACTCTGCGAGCTATTGCCGAGGAGTTGCGGCAACTCAAAGAGGAGCGACAACAGCAGCGGCAGCGGGAGTCGGAAATGCGGGCGCAGCTCCAGGAGCGGGACGCCTTGTTCCAGCGGATGGAAGAGCGACTCTCTTCTTTAACAAGCCAGTCGCTTCTGACTTTATTTAACCCCGAAACCGCGAGAGAAATTAATAGTAGTTCCGGGAACGCTGGGCTCGGTTACAAATTAAAGTCCGACACGTTCGACGGAAGTGTTCCTCTGCGCGAATATTTAGCCCAGTTTAATTTAATTGCGCAAGCAAACGGCTGGGAGAAATCCACGAGAACCGTGGCTTTAGCCTCGAGCTTAAGGGGGAAAGCGCGTACTGTATTGGATGGGGTAACCAAATTCGAGAGCCTTCGGTATTCTGAATTGGAGACTAGGTTAGAATTGCGTTTTGGCGAGGGGCATATGTCTCAGACGTTTTACACCCAGTTCACTAATTGGAGACAAAAACGCGGAGAAGATCTGGCCGTTTTAGGAGCAGATCTAGAACGGTTAGCGCGTTTAGCTTATTCGGAGTGCCCGGCCGAGGTGCGGGATAAGATTGCATGCGCTCAGTTCATCGCGGCGCTTTCTGACGGTTTCGTAAAACGGACTCTTCAGTTAGAGGGATTGACTTCTTTGAGAGCCGCCATAGAGAGGGCCATGGCGATAAAAGTCATCCAAGCGAATAGTTTTTCGCGGAAATTTGAAAATAGTGGCCTCGGAAAAGGCAAAGCCGAGAACGAAATTAAATCGGCGGGAAACAGGAAAGGTGAAAAGAGTTCTGCGAATTTAAAGAAGAATTTGGGTTTTAGAACAAGATTCGGGCGTGAGGAGAAGGAGTGCTGGCAGTGCGGTGCCAAGGGGCACTTTCGGTTGGAGTGCCCTTCTCTAACTACGGAAGAGAAGGGAAACTCTGGTTAGCCGAGCTCAACGGGGCATGTTTAACTCAGGGGTGCAAAGGCCCTGCAAAATTAAGTAGGATAAGTAGCGGGTTAAGTGATTTTTGTTTTCGCGGCCAAATTAATGGCCGGACTTGCGTTTTTAGAATAGATACGGGTTCCGATGTGTCGGTACTTAGGGAAGATTAGTTAGGTCCATTGAAACCCACTCCTGCAGAAAGATATTTCTTAATCTATCCTACGGGAGAGGCGGTTCCTGTAAAAACATAAAGAGATAGTTGGAATCGAGATAGGAAAATTTTCTTTGGATTTTCCGGTATTCCTAGCAGCCATAAAAGACGAATGCATTCTAGGGACGGACTTTTTTTCAAAAATAGGGGTAAGAAGCGTTTTCTCTTCGGTTTTTAAAAAAACGGTTTCAGAGAGTCAAGAAAACTTTTTGTATTTTCGAATTTGTAGTTTTGATAGGGAGATTCCTCTTTTTCTTAAAGAATTCTTTGAGAAAAATTCCGAAACTCTTAACGCTTCTCAAAAAGAGCAGTTTGCCGAATTGGTGGTCGAGTTTCAGGATGTCTTTTCGGAAGATGTGGTTGCGGGAAATTGCTCCGTCGTTGAGCATTCTATTAGAATGAAAGATTCTTCTCCAATCAAACAGGCTCCTAGGCGAATCCATCTGAACATGCGAGAGGAGGTGGAATAGATTTTAAACAAAATGAAACAACGAAGTGTCATTGAAGAATCTCATAGCGCCTGGGTTTCCCTAGCTGTTTTAGTTAAAAATAAAGACGGAACGATTAGGTTCTGTATCGATTTCAGGAAGTTCAATGCTATTACGGAAAAAGATTCTTATCCTATTCCCAGGATAGATGATCTTTTTGATCGTTTATCCGGAAATTCCTGGTTCACCACCTTAGATTTGAAAAGCGGCTATTGGCAAGTGAAGCTTCGTCCTCAGGATAGGAAGAAAACGGCTTTTTCTATAGGAAATGGCTTGTGGCAGTTTACTGTGATGCCATTTAGATTATGTTTTCGAAGGGGTTTTCTCTTATTGCTATGCCATTATTTTCTTTAACTGAAAATCCTAGAAAATTTGTGTGGAATGGGCTTCGTCAGGAAGCTTTTGAGAAGCTTAAGCAAAACTTAATTTTTCCTCCTATTTTAGCTTTCCCAATAAAAAAAGGGGAATTTATTCTTGACACTGATGCTTCAAATCTCGGCTTGGGCGCTGTACTTTTTTAAATTCAGAATGGTAAGTAGAGGGTTTTAACTTATTATATTCGGGTTTTGAACAAGTCCGAAAGGAACTACTGCGTAACTCGACGAGAGCTGTTGGCTTTGGTGGAGGCTTTGAAGACCTTCCATTACTATTTATATGGACGTGAATTCTCGGTTAGAACGGATCATATTTTTTTAAGCTGGTTGATGTCTTTTAACCTTTAGAGGGCGGAAGTGGTCGAAATATCGACCACCCAAATAAACTATTTGATGTTTTCAGGCAAAATTTGGTGTGTTGAATAAAGAAAAAATAGTAAAAAAAAAATAATTTTCCCGCCCTCTAAAGGTTAAGAATCTAGAAGGGCAGTGGGCACGTTGGATGGAACCATAGAGGTAGGAAGGTACGCGAGAGGTGATTGCGGTGTTAAAGTTAAGTCAGTGTAGAACAGTTTATTCAGGCAAAGCAGAGTACAGAAAAGGATCTAGAACGTTCACGTCCGCGTATCGATCGAGAGTGAGCCGGCGCGCGGCGCTTCTTCCCTCTATCGCAGTGGAATGCGCGCATGCGTTAGTCTATTACACCGTTGCCGTTTATACGCGCATAATTGCTATATTCTTTTCAGGAACGCCTACAATTTAATTTCGTAGTCAAGCACCGAGCAGGAAGGGTGCACGCAAACGCTGACGCGTTGTCTAGGCGTCCATGTGCAGAGGAAAACTGCAGATATTGTGATAAAGTAGAGATGGGGGAGGAAAATTTTGCAAGGGGAAATGTTGGAAGAATAATCTTCAAGGAAACTGAGTCTGCGGACTGGAAAAGGATGCAATTGGAAGATCTTTCGATTGTATGATTTTATCGTTGAAAAGAGGGGAATAGGCGACCTCTTCGTCAAGAAATTTCTCAGAAAGATTCGACTGCTAAGGACCATTGGCTCCTATGGGATTCCCTGGTAATTAAAGACGGGATTTTGTATAGAAAATGATAGTTTCCAAATTTACGTTCCGTCGTATTTCAAACTATAATTCCTCGGAGAATGATTTCACAAATTTGAGAAAAAGCTCATAATTCTTCCACGGGTGGCCATTTTGGTGTCAATAAGACCTTAGAGAAGATCCGGAAACGTTTTTATTGGGCTTTCTGTAAGCAGGATGTCGAACATTGGTGTAGGACTTGTAAAATTTGCGTTGCAAAGAGAGGCCCATCTGACAAAGGGAAGTCTTATATGCAAATTTATAATGTCAGTGCGCCTTTCGAAAGAATTCAAATGGATGTTCTTGGTCCCCTTCCAACTTCTTCTTCGGGAAACAAATATCTGTTGGTGGTTACAGACTGTTTCACGAAATGGGGGTGTTGTGAGCGCACAACGCCCTTGGCAACCGAGTTGCCAAGCGTTAAAGAAACTCGACCCCAGCGACGAAACGTAGAGAGCAAGGTCCATCCACGAGGACCAATATCGCTGACGCGAAGGTCAGCGCCGAGCGCTGACCATAGAGGTTAATGCTACCGCGGGCGATCCCGAGGTAGCAACCGGAAACCGATGTAAGACCGCCGAATCGAACAATCAGGCAGTCGGTCTGAGAACTCCACGACGTCGCGTTGAAACATCTACGAACTCTAACGAATCGCGAGACGGGAACACTAAATAAAGAACACCTCGTCCAAGCCAAGCTCTAGTATATTTAATAAAGTGTTAAAGTGGTGTTTAACAAAGTGTGATCATTAACCGAGCCCGCCAGACGCCCTCATCCCGATCCTTCCGAGCTCGCGAGCGGAGCACGACCCCTTCAGCCGTCTGAACGGCTAACATTGGTGGCAGCGGTGGGATCTGCTCCATCGATTCGCCAGGAAGGACCGGACTGCCGAAGAACCACGCATCTGAAACAAGAACGAGTTCGATTAACAATCGGTGGCAACATATCCCGGAAAGGAAAAGCCAGCCGAGACCCGAGCGAAAAGACGGTAGCAGCCGCGAGTGCAGAAGTGACACCTGAGACGGCCACGACCTACCGCACGGAATCACCGACTCCGAGCGACGCAGAGACACAGCGAAGCAGCGTAGCAGCGCGGCAGGGACGCAGCGATCACGCAGGGACGCAGCCAAGCAGCGAAGCGGCCCGACGGACCGATCAGGCGGAGCAAGGCGAAGCAGCCAAGCAGCAACATGCGATTCGCGGCGATATTGTAAGTGCGAAAATTTATGTAACCGCGAGCGTTAAGTAAATGTCGGACGACCCGAACCGACAGCCGCCCGTCCCGCAAGCATCATTTATACATAGCAAGTCCGCGCAACGCGCCGCGCGTAACCTCGAGAATCCCGTGCGCGCGACGCGATCCGCAGGCGAAGGGTTAAACCGGCCCGCCGAAAGCGAAGGGTTAAACCGGCCCGCCGAAAGCGAAGGGTCAGACCGGCCCGCCGACGGACTAGACCAAGTCCGCTTGAATTTAGAGTCACGTTTTGCCGAAGGAGAAGCGCCCGTGCTATCTCCGAACGTCATTGTAGAACGCGAATTTCCGTTCGACGAGGTAGACGCGAGTGTAGTAGGCGAACACGCAAATCGCGATAACGACCAGACAGACTCACTCACAGACGTCTCCGACGACGCGCCAAGCCGCGCGTCACAACGAGGCGAATTTTCTCTCACGTCGTACGACAGCAGTATATTCGTTCCCGACGAGAATTCCGCGGAGGCCGGGATGAGTCATACAGGAAACGCGACTCCTACCCGAGAGAACCGCGAGGAAAATACGGACCCAGCCAGGGTGACCGAACAAGGCGACGCCGAAATGGCGCAAATTAGGCCACTCGTCAGGCGACCGGCGACACACGAGCAAAATCGAGTCCCGGAGCCGACGCAACGAGAACTGAGAGCCCCGGACGCAGTGATAACCGATTTAGTAAATTTAATGCGCGACATGCAAGAACGCATGGACCGCGTCGAGGCTGCGGAATTCGACCGATCGGCCGAACTTCTTCGCGCTTTTCGCGAGTTACAGGGCCGCGTAGGCAGGATGGAATCCGCCACGCGCGAATCTTATAGTCGACAGGAGCGGCTATCACTTGATCCCGACACGCGAGACCGCCGCGTACGTAGTCAGGGCCCTTTAGATGTCACATATGGACGAACGCATAGCGACGTCCGGAATCAACCGGGTCTAGTTAACGGGTACCTCAGCCTTAAAGAGGCACGAGCAATGATACCCGAGATTAACGGCGAGTCGCGCGAACGTGTCCGTGAATTCGTAAACGCGAGCACGTATGCAATGAAGAATATCCAGCCGACCGACGAGTCGATGCTACTCGAAGCTATTCTGTGCACGAAATTTAAAGGGAAGGCAATGACGGACTTCGATACACGCGACATACGCGATTTTGACCAATTGAAGCGCGAGCTCGAGTCAGAATATCTAGGGAAACGCTGCATGACGCATCTGCAGCTCGAATTTAATTCGTTAACGCAAAAACCAGGCGAGAGCGCGCAAGACTTCGGTAGGCGCGTCGAGAAATTAGCCCGCGAGCTTTACGAAGCAATGGAAGAGGGCAAAGGTCATACGCAAGAACAGCAAAAGGCCATACTAGATAATATCAAAATTCAAGCGCTGCATAATTTTCAAATTGGATTACATGATGACATAAAATTGTTAGTGAAAGCGCAGCGATACCAGAGCCTGCAAGAAGCGATAACAGGCGCCAGCGCGGAGGAGAGAGTTAAAGGCCCCTCCCCGCGGAACGCACCGGCAACGGCACCGGCAACGGCAAAGAATAAATATCCCGCGATAAATGCGCGAACCGCAGGGAAAACGGTAGAATGCCACAAGTGCGGAAAAAACGGTCATTACGCGCGAGATTGCCGTACGAGCCGTCACGCAAACAGATATGCATTGCCGAAAGCCGAGAAGTCTAGCATTAACACGATAGAGTGCTCGTATTGCAAGAAGGCAGGGCACAAGCGCGACGAGTGCTGGTCGTTAAACGGACGACCGAAAGCCGAGCGACCGCGCCGAACGAAAACGGAAGCAGTTAAGAAAACGCCCGTGAGTACTGTCAGAAAGACAAAGACGCAGGAATCTAGCGAAGAGGCATCCTCCCGCAGCAGCAGCGAGGAGGATGAGAAGCCCAAGAGAAGCAAAGCGCGCGCCGCCGAGACTTATCGAGTTGCACAGATAAGTAAGAAGCATGAGGAAGGACCGCTAGACTTAGTGACACTGCCCGTGCAGGAGGCAGAGAAGGGGGAAATGGACCTGTTACTAGACTCAGGCGCAACCCTCACGTTAATAAAAGTAGGAAATTTAAAAGGAAAAACAATGGTAAAGGAAGAACGGTTAGCGTTAGTAGGCGTAACCGGACACCAAATTCATACGATTGGGAAAATAAACGCCACTGTGAACCTCAGAGATAAAAAGATTCGCCATACGATGTATGTGGTGAAAGATGACTTTCCAATCGAATACCAAGGCATCTTAGGAAACGATTTCCTCACCAAGCACAAAGCGGATATCTCAAACTCGAAAAAAACGATTAAAAATCGGCTCGACTTCTTTTAAGCTACGACCTTTCCGCAAGGTAAGACTTCCGCCTCACAGCGAAACAATCGTGGAAGCCGTCACTGATCATAATCGTGTCGGCATAGTGAGAAGCGGCGAACCCGCCCCAGGAGTTTTTATCGGGCATTGCCTAGTGCAGCCCGTCGAATTTAAGTGTCCGATTAGCGTGTTGAATGTGACGGACAAGCCGGTGGAGATAATCACTCCGTATGTAACCCTAGAAGACTTGCCGCCGCCCGACACCGCGGACGTTCTCTCATTACGCGCGAGCGACGAGCGCGAGACCGTCGCCGAACGACAAAAGAAAGTACGCGAGCAAGTACAGCTCGACCATTTAAATGCAGAAGAGCGAGCAGCCGTAGAACAAATATGTGATGATTACGTTGACGTATTCTATATAGACGGCGACCATTTAAGCGCGACTACCGCAATAGAGCACGAGATAAATACTCGGCCGGGTAGCGCGCCCGTGAATGTGAGACCTTATCGGTTACCCGAGAAGCATAAGGCCGAGGTGAAAAAACAAATAGAAAAGATGCTCGAGGATGGTATAATCAGCCCAAGCACGAGTAATTGGAACGCGCCGATAATAGTCGTTCTTAAAAAACCGGACGCATCCGGAAAAGTGCAATTTCGCGTGGTTATCGACTTTCGAAAACTAAACGATCTCACCTTGGGAGAATCTTTCCCCATGCCGAACATAACTGATATACTAGACCAGTTAGGTAACGCGAAATATTTCACCGTGCTAGATTTGGCCTCGGGGTATCACCAAATTCCTATGCACAAAAAACATAAAAGTAAAACAGCTTTCTCCACCCCGGATGGGCACTTTGAATTCAATCGCATGCCATTCGGTTTGAAAAACGCACCGGCAGCATTCTAGCGACTAATGTACGCGGTGCTGGCCGGACTACTAGGGCTGAGATGTTTCGCCTATATCGACGACATCGTCATATACGGAGCGACACTAATGGAACATATCAAACGAATAATCGCGGTGCTAATCAGACTTCGAAAATACAACTTAAAGTTGAAACCGAGCAAATGTGCATTTCTACGCAAAGAAGTCGTATATCTGGGTCACGTGATTTCTGAAAAAGAGATCTCGCCGGATCCGTCGAAATTAATAGCCGTCAAAGAATTTCCGACCCCTAAAAGAGTGAAAGATGTACAGTCATTTATAGGCCTAGCCGGGTACTATCGAAAATTCATAAAAAATTTTTCGAAGATAGCTAAGCCATTGACCAAGCTCACCAGAAAAGGAGAAAAGTTCACTTGGTCAGTAGAGCAACAGAACGCGTTTGAATTATTAAAGGAAAAATTAACAACCGCGCCAGTGTTGAATTATCCCGACTTTAATAAAGAATTTATAGTGACGACCGACGCGTCCGATTTCGCAATCGGAGCTGTCCTATCACAGGGAACAGTCGGCGAAGACCGACCGATAGCGTACGCCAGCCGAGTACTATGTAAAGCGGAACAGAATTACAACACAACGGAAAAAGAACTGCTAGCCATCGTATGGGCAGTCAAGCATTTTCGACCCTATCTTTATGGCGTCAGATTTAAAATAATAACTGATCATAAGCCATTGATCTGGCTGTTCAATGTCACCGACCCCGGTTCAAGACTAATTAGATGGAGGCTTAAATTAGAAGAGTACGATTATGAAATCATACACAAGTCCGGCAAGAGTAATCTGAACGCCGACGCATTGAGTAGAAACCCGATAACAGAAGCGTCAGCTGTGCATGTGACACAGCAAGAAGAAGAAGATACACCTCGAGAATACTCGGAGGAGGAAAAGAAACAGATATTATATGAGTATCACGACTCGCCTATCGGAGGGCACCAAGGAGTCGTACGAACGTTAGACCGAATCCGACTACAACACGATTGGAAAGGTATAACGAGGGATGTCGAAAATTACATAGGCAGATGCGAACACTGCCAAAAAAACAAGCTAAGTAGAAAAACGAAGATGCCAATGGTAATCACAGACACGCCGGAACGACCGTTTGAAAAATGCGCCCTCGACATCGTCGGTCCGCTTACGGTCACAAATCAAGGAAACAAATATATTCTGACGTTTCAGGATAATTTAACGAAATTTAGTAAAGCGATACCGATCGAAAATCAAGAAGCCAGGACCATCGCCAAAGTATTCGTAACAAAAATCGTGTTAGAACACGGAATTCCAGAAAAGATTCTCACAGATCAGGGCACGAACTTTACAAGCGAAATATTCAAGAACACGTGCAAACTATTGAAAATTGAGAAGATACAAACAACGGCGTATCACCCTGAGAGTAACGGGGCACTGGAAAGATCGCACCGTACTTTAGCCGAATACTTGAGGCATTATATTAACGAAGATCAAACTGATTGGGACGAATGGCTCCCTTACGCGATGTTTACGTATAACACTACGCCACACTCTACTACCGGTTTCACGCCATTCGAATTAGTTTACGGGCACCGACCTGACCTACCAACGGCCCTAACAAAACCGCCGAAACTAACATATTCGTATGATGATTACGCAAAAGAACTACGCGAACGGATCCGCGCAACGAATCAAGTCGCGAGGGAAAATACGAAAGATGAAAAAGCAAAATCGAAATTACATTTCGATAAAAAAATCAATAAAGCAACTTTTAAAGTAGGCGATAAAGTGCTACTTTACGATGAAACAATACGACGAGGACGCTCAAAGAAGCTCGACTCGCAATGGGTAGGACCATATGTTATCTTAGAAAAGCATAACGACGTAAACTACACAATTAAAATCAAGCGAAAGATGCTACGTGTTCACGCGAACCGATTGAAAGCGCTAGTCGAAGAATAAAAGCACACACGGCAAAGCAAAAGCAGGATAAGCAAAAAAAAAAAAAAAAAAAAAAAGAGAGAGACGAAAGTTAACAGTACTTACCTAAGAATTATTCCGCCGCACGAGGGAGACCTCCCTCCGCCCGGTGGCCACGTCTAGGGTTATCCGTAAAGGAAAGATCAGCATGTACCCCTGAACCGCCTCCTCGTAAGTCGGAGGCGGCGAATCTGGCGACGCTGGCTCCTCAGTGGCGCGGGGAGCCTGAGCCACACGCAACCAATATGTGCGTAAACAGGCATCGCACGTGGACGGTGCGAAGAAACGATTGCACCTGAAGCACCTCATTTTAGCACTTATAATTTAACTTCACAATATAGGAGCGTTAGATACTGCACGAAGAATAGCAGTAGACTAACGCAAAAACGCGCTACGTAAAAAAGAAATGACACTTGCTGACAGATAAAGTCAGCATAAAATAAAAGATAAATAGAACACCTCCAGGAACATATTCATATTACAGGCTAGCTATCATCCTACACCTCGCAAAGGAAACGATATCGGAGCAGCCACCGTACGAGATGACAGCGTTCACTGCCGAACCCGGCATATATTATGAGAAAATCGGACAACTACAGCAAACGAAGGCAACATGGAAAATGGCAATACGCATAGACGTAACCGCCTTAAACATAAGATATCAACAATTCCAGGAAAATTTAGCGCGCATCGAAGAAATCTGCAACCATGCCATCAGAAGCGTCAAAAACACATGCCAAATCACTCTCCAGACCATTAAACGAGAGAATAGTAAAACGACACGCAACCTAGAGCAACTACGAACCATTTACCGATCACCAGTAATTAAACGAGGCCTGATCGACGCTGTAGGTCAAATAAGTAAAACATTATTTGGCACTATGGACGCTGAAGACGCGAAAATAATAAACGAACAAATACAATTACTAAATAATCAACAACAAACGTTGCAGCACGCAGCAAAAAATCAATTAAAAATCATTAATGCTACCATAGGTCATATGGAAAAACTAGAACAAACACTTTCATATAATGAAAATTTAATGGCTAACGTTACGAGAAAACTAGAGGAACAGCTCATATACCGAGAGGAAATAGACGAACAACTACTAGTATTAACCGCTATTTTAAATGACCTCACGACAGACATAAATGACATTACGGATTACTTGACTTACGCAAAACACAATATTTTATTAACGCGTGTACTCCCAACCGAAAAAATAATCGTAGAACTAAGAGAAGCGACCTCACATATAGATAGAAGATTAAACTTCCCATTTAAAATACAAGCCGAAAACTGGAACTCTATCCAAAAATATCTAGATGTAAACGCGTATTATGATAATTCGAACATATACACTATCCTAGCGTTCCCATTAATAGCGTATCCAATGTATGAAATAATAAAGATCACACCTGTACCAGTACACAATAGCCACAACGTTTTCACCTTCCTAGAACCCTCTCACACCCTATTAGGGATAAATCGAGAAAATCACAACTATGTAATATTAAAGGAAAACGATTTAAATAAATGTACACAAGAAAATACTAAGTTCACCTGCGCTCAGAACCTCCCTGTCTATTTTATAACGGCAAATGCACCGACCGAAATACAGCTCTTTGTAAAAACGTCTACACATATAGAAAATCGTAAGCAACGTCACATTATATCAAATGTAACATTCTGGATTGCAGTATCCGAGCCTCAGACATGGTTATTTTCCACCCCAAAGACAATTGACATAGTAATTCAATGTAACGAATTGCCGGAAATTAAAATAAAAATAGAGAAAACCGGAAAAATAACATTACGCGACAGTTGTAAACTAACTACACCAGATATATATTTAGAGACAACAAATCGAGTTTACAATAAATATGTAAAAATGTATTTACCAGAGTTTAATATAACAGACATCATAGAAAAAAGTATAACGGTAAATAATAAAATAGAATCTGATAAAGAAATAAAACTGGAACCAATAATCAAAGATCCAACAGAATTAATGAAAATAAGTTTAAGTTTAGAAGAAATCCAAAAGGAGATGGAAAATAACCAACCCAGCATAATCACGAATAAAAATATTATATATTCCATAGGCTCCACGGTCACAATTGTAATAGTAATAAGTATCATAGCCGTAATCATTTATGTAATAAAAAAAAGAAGGGGCCATTAAAACTTTGTAACAAAAAAAAAAAAAAAAAAAAAAAACAATCATGTAAAAATAGCACATAAGAAAATCAGATTGTAACCTCTCAGGGAAAAAGAAGACGCATAAATAAACGAAAAACTACGTTTTTCTTTTTCCGCGGGGGGAAGGGTGTTGTGAGCGCACAACGCCCTTGGCAACCGAGTTGCCAAGCGTTAAAGAAACTCGACCCCAGCGACGAAACGTAGAGAGCAAGGTCCATCCACGAGGACCAATATCGCTGACGCGAAGGTCAGCGCCGAGCGCTGACCATAGAGGTTAATGCTACCGCGGGCGATCCCGAGGTAGCACCAGTCTCTTCGGAGGCGTGGGTTCGAATCCCACCGCTGCCACCAATTTGTTAACCGTTTTGTCGGCTAAAAGGGATCGGGCTCCGTTCGCGATATGAAGGATGAAGGAAGGCGTTATATTGAACCACTTTAATAAATTGAGTTGCCTTACACGAGTGTCCTTATTACAAGTTCCACTTCGCGTTTCGTTTATAGATAACTCGCAGGTGACTCGACGCGACAGCTTGATGGTTTCAGACCGACTGACTAATCGCTCGATTCGGCGGTCTTATATTGGTTTCCCGTTGCTACCTCGGGATCGCCCGCGGTAGCATTAACCTGTGTGGTCAGCGCTCCGCGCTGACCTTCGCGTCAGCGATATCGGTCCTCGATGGACCTTTGGTCTTGACGATTTTAGTCGCTAGGGTCGAATTTCCCTGACACTTGGCAATTCGGTTGCCAAGTGCGTTGTGCGCTCACAACAGGTGGAAGCTTTTTCGCTTGGATATATTAGGGCTAAAACTGTTGCGGAAATTTTCTTAAATCAAGTAGTTTCTAGGTACGGCATTCCCTCGGAATTACATACTGACCAGGGAAGGAATTTTGAATCTCGATTGTTCTTGGAACTAACTCAGTTACTGGGAATAAAAAAAAACAAGAACTACTCCATTTCATCCTCAATCCAATGGCCAGGTGGAATGTCAACATCAGACGTTGTTAAATTATCTGGCAAAGTTCGTTGCTGAAAATCAACGGGATTGGAATCGTTGGATTCCATTAGGGTTGCTAGCGTATAGATCTTCTAAACATGAAACTACTGGTTTTACTCCTTCTAAATTGCATTTAGGTGCATCGGGAATTAAGATTGCCCTTGGATCTACTCCGCGGACTTCCCCCTGATTTTGAAGTTGTCCCTTCGGAAAGAGGATATTTCCGTCACTTAAAAGAAAAAATGGATCTCATTCATAACATTGTGTGTCAACGTATGGAAGTTAAGTCTCAAAAGGCCAAGGTGCTTTATGATCGGAAGGATAGACAACTATGCTGAGCCTGGGCAAAAAGTCTAGTTATTTAATCCTCGAAGGAGGCTAGGAATAACTCCTAAGTTACAAAGTAATTGGGAAGGTCCTTTTGAGATCGTTAAAAAAATTAATGATGTAGTTTATTGCATTTGTAAGTCTAGGCGGCATAAAAACAAAGCCGTTTATTTAGATAGTGTGACGTTGCACCGTGTGCACGCCACAGTCTTCCCCATTCCCATCTTTGTATTGCGCGCGTACTGCCGAGTTTATGGTTTTCAGGAAGAAGTGGCCGGAAGGCCCGTTTCGACAGCGTGGCGCCATCCGCCGGTGCGGCGAAGCGCCCTGATCTAGAGGGCCGCGAGTCGAAGCCGCGGGAATGATCTCGGTACTGTTGGGTCGATCGCGAGCGTGGACGGACGTCCGAGGAGAATCTCCCCGTTGTACCGAGAATATAAGCGAGGGCGGCGGCCCTAAGAGTTACAGTGAAGGAAGGAAGGACGAGATATGTAACCGGCCAACCATCCCGGACATCAGGTATCGGGGAACGGCGGGCGGAGTGTCGGGTCGCGCAAAATTTTGAGAGAGACGCGTAGGCTTGTTTGAGAGTTTCCTTGCCTACGCGCCATTGCCAGTGAATCCATTGAGAGGATTATCGCTTTTTGTTTCGTTCCTACGGGTAAGACATAGCCCGCCCGCTGACTCCCCGTAAGAATACCGAGGGGGCGTCCGTTTCTTCCCGACTCGACCGACCTGGTATCGGATTGTGCGGATATCACAGTAAGGACGGTGTGGCGCCGGCCGCCCGTCACGAGGGTGATGCGTGTTGCGTGGAAAAACCTCGCGGGTCGGCTCAACAGTCCGTCGCGTTAGATTACCGTTTCGAGTATTTTGAGATTACCGTTTATGATTATCGCGCCTATCGATTAGTGTGTAAGATATCGGCGTTCCCGTTAGAGTTAGTTTTCGCTTATTTTGTAATCTTCGTCGTGCGGGCTTTTCACGCGTACGGTCGTTCTGGGGCGTGTCGGCCTCCGGATACGTAAATTACCGCGCCCGGTACGGGAAGTGTGAGGCGTCGGAATACCGGACCTAGAGTGAGCCTTCCCGAATAAGGTGTCCAAAATCGACCGCTATGAACGTTCCGAGATTTAAAGTATGATTTACTCCGGCTGAGAGTACCGCACGCCCCGGGCTGAGTTAGGCGTAAGTATCACGTGCTCGCGGCGTGGACCGTACGGCGGGGCTTCGCGTTACGTTTCGAGTGGTGTTCTGCGCGAACCACGTATTTTGCGTGTATCGTTTATTTTGCGAGAAATCCTTATTTTGCGTGTATAGTTTATTTTGCAAGAAATCCTTATTTTGCGTGTATCGTTTATTTTGCGAGAAATCCTTATTTTGCGTGTATCGTTTATTTTGCGAGAAATCCCTATTTTGCGTGTATCGTTTATTTTGCGAGGAACATTTGTTTTACGTGTATCGTTCCCTCAGAGGGAAACATTTATTTTGCGTGTACCATTCGTTCTACGAGAAATCCTTATTTTGTGTATATTGTCCCTTCAGCGAGAGTTACTTATTTCACGGGTATTGTTCCTTCTGCGAGAATTACTTTTATTTTGCGGAGGTCGTGCGTTCTGCGAGGCATACTACTTTGGCGTGTATCGTCTATCCGGCGAGAGATACTTATTTCGCGTGTATCGTTCGTTCGGCGGGACTTACTAATTTGGCGTGCGTCGTTTATTCGGCGAGAAAGACGTATTTTGCGTACATCAATTCCTCGCGGGAGGTACGGATTCTGCGAGTACCGTTCCTTTCACGAAAACTCTCCGTTCGCGTGCATTGTTCATGGGGGCGGACGATTTCTAGTAGCGCGTAGCGTTCTCTGGCGCGTAGTCTCTCTGCGCGGATATAAAGAAGAGTCATCCTAAATAATTGTTTCCTATTCAGTGTGACGTGGTGGATGTGGTCCTAATGATGGATTTCAGGATCGGGGCACAATTGACCCTAAGATAGAAACTGACGGAACACATAACGTCACACTTATTTTTATTGCATCGGAGAGTGCCCATCGGATTATAAGCCGTCTATTCGTCCGGGCAGAGGCCATCGGGTTCTGAAGGGCCCGAAGTATTGCGTATCGTGGATGGTTGCCCTTGGCGGGCTTTCGGCGGGGAATAGTTGATCACGCTCTAAGGGGGGGGGGGCGCCCTCGTTAGAACCCCACGCGAACGGAGCGTGACTCCCGTGGAGTAAACACGATCGCGCGTTCTCGTAAATATTACCTCGCGTTCTGTGCCGACGCAGTTACGGGCCCAAATGATGTATCAATCCAGTCGGGATTCTCCTTAGGTTATTAGACGTGATATCATGACCTTCTAATATGCTTTATGTTGTGATCTTATATTATATTAGTTACAAACGAATTTTTTTGTGTATTTCGATGCCGCCTAACCACAGCCAACTCCTCTAGACTCGGCCATCCGCTGAACCCCGACCTTTGACCGACTAAACTGAGCAGCTGTCGCGACCGGCCGGAGCCCGTGAGAGTGTTGCAAGTAATTCAAGTATTGAGAATAACTGAGAGTGTTTAGCGTTTCGAGACAAAGGTGGTGTGGCCTTCTCCACACCTGGCGCCCAACAATTTCGCATGTAGTTTTTTGAGTTTTGAGGGGCTCTGCCACCCGGTCTAGATTTGGGTCGTCCTACCGTCGCGCCGAACAGCTCCGCGACCGAAGAGACGTCGCAATAGATTAGCTACTTTTCATGAGAGATAATTCCTTTTGAGTCACAACTTTCGTCTGGAGCCCGAAAAAATTTATTCAATTAGTTTTTAGGTTTTAAGAAGAGAATACTTTTCTTTTGTTGTTACTTTCAGCTACTTCTCCGGGAAGATGGCGCCGAACAACATCAGGCAAAGCAATAGCTGAAAAAAAACCGTTTTGCCCACGGTTTTTGACCGTGGTTTTTCGTAGGACTTAGGGCAAATGCCGAGGCGGTGACTGGGGAGTCTTGCGAGACGCAGGGTCCACGGAAGAATTCCCCCCCCCCCCAGTCCGAAGACTCTCAAAAGAACAGCGCTGGCAGCAGAAGGAAAGTCGACGTTGAAGAGGTCCACTTGTGAAAAGAAGCGTTCTTGGATTATAAGAAAAGAAACAAAGCTCGCTAACTCGCAGCTTAGCTCGAGGTAGAGCAAGAATCGTTTCAAGATCCTGAAAGTCTAAGAAAAAGAAATTCTTCCCTCTAATTGCCGGGACGACAATTAAAGAAAAGGGGGGCGATGTTGCGCTCGTGCTGGATACTGGGTAGAGAAGTCCCGGAAAGCTGCGAAGCGCGCTCCTTGACAACGGGAGTTTTTTTTACAAATTTATTGATTTTCTGTCTGGCGGATTTTTGGAATCCGCACGCGTTCTGTTCTCGAGTTTTTAATAAACGCAATACTCAAATTTCTTTGTGTTCCGTTTCCTTTCGCGAGTTCCGCGGAGTACGCGCGCGCGGGAGTGAGGAGTGCGCGATAGTGCTACGACGGCGACCTCGCTTGACAGGCGTAACAATACGTATGTATGTATGTATGTAGTATAACGTAATGTAATGTGATCTAACTGCTGCAAAAGAATCTTTAAGATTGTGACAAAACTATATATACGTGAAACTTTTGATTTTTTTTTGCTTTACATTGTAAACGGGACAATAGAAAAAAAAATTTAACGTGGGCGTCCGATTCCGATTCCGATGACTTGCTGCAAAACAGAGCGACTCTATCGCCGAACTTATATGGTGATAGGGCGGGAGAGCAGGCTCGCTGGAATCTGGCGTTGAAGGAGGACGCTCGCTGCAATCTGGCGACGTACCCTCTGCGAAGGGGGATCGGAAATCCATGTGTGCGGGAAGAACTGTGGATACGAACAATAATAGCTTTCGGTAGCAGATCGAAACGGTATATGACTAAAGTTCCGATGAAAATTTCAAAGAGAGCTACACCTCTCATGTCTCCTTACAGTGCCAGACTAGAGTCAAGCTCAACAGGGTCTTCTTTCCCCGCTAATTTTTCCAAGCCCGTTCCTTTGGCAGTGGTTTCGCTAGATAGTAGATAGGGACAGTGGGAATCTCGTTAATCCATTCATGCGCGTCACTAATTAGGTGACGAGGCATTTGGCTACTATAATGAGAGTCATAGTTACGACCGCACCGGGGGGTCTGGGGGGGCGGTTAGCCCCCCCAGAATCCTCCCCGTGGTCGGAGTGCGATCAACATTAGCAGTACTTCCCTTCACGCTAGAATCGGAGCCGACACCGGGGATTTCCCCCTTACAGAGCCCATACCTGACGATTACGTACAAGCCGATCCTTCAAACGTAGGGGTACGATTTCCTGTAACGCACTCATGACTCGCTATTGTACCTGTGGTGTTCCCCAGGTAGCAGGGTTCCTGCAGGGGGCGTGATCTACTCGGATTAGATCAGCCCAACTGACAGGGTTGGGGTGCCATAGCACCCCTATTATAGGTAATGCGCAACATGAGCTTCATAGCGTGACCCACACTAGGCCCTCCATGCCGCTCACTCGGCTATGCGAATCCTCTGCCCCTACGAGTCCGACACCATCTGGTAGGGCACCGGTAGCCTCCCGGCGGGGCTCCCTACCCCCGTAGTACTCGTGTCGAGCGATCTTAGCTCACGTTTGACGAGTCGCCGTCGCTAGTGCCATGCCACCAGCTACCACGTAATCGCACGAGTCACCCCGTACTATTAACGCGTCGCTTATCGGTTGCCCGGGGATCTGGGATTCGGCAGCAGTCGACGCGCCTTAGGAATATACGGCACGTGGTGCGCCATATACCCCGCTCGTATTGGGCACCTCCCACGCACGAGCACGCCGCGCTCGCCTCGCGAAACGCTACCCTGTTCAGTACTACCGGCTGCATCCGTTACCCAGCTGATAGGACCTGGGATTGGGCAGCAGCCCGGCAGTTTTATGGGTAAAGGGCACAGGGTGCACCGTTTACCCGCGCTTGCTTGAATTTCTTCACGTTGACATTCAGAGCACTGGGCAGAAATCACATTATCATATCATAACATGAACGCTGATGACGTAGACGCATTTTGCGATAAACTCAAGAAGCGGTGGTGGAGAAGGGTTGAGTTCATAATATTTAGGAACAGTGAAGGTGATTACGCCATATGGCATAAAACTACAAAGTGCCTGCGTAAAATGAGCGATAGTGAGTTTGACATAGGTGATAAGGAATAGTGAAGATTAATTTATGCAATGTATGCAATATATGTAATATAATTTATGTATGTAATATAATATACGTATGTATGTATGTATGTATGCAATGTATGCAATATATGTAATATAATTTATGTATATGTAATATAATACATGTATGTATATATGCATGTATGTATGCATGTAATGTATGTAATGTAACGTATGTATTATATTAATGGAAGGAATATTAATTTTGTATTTTATATTTTAAATATTTTTATTATATATTTTTATATATTGGATATTTTGTATTTAATATTTTTTACATACTTTATATGTATTTCATATTTCAAACACTTTACATGCATATTTTTTTATGTTAAGAATAAAATACAGTTTGTACGAATTAATAACATTGTCCTTGTGTATCCAAGAGTTGTGCGATCCATCAAATCTCAGCTATTTTACGTAAATCTCGTCGCCCCTCCTGCGCAGTACTTTCTCCACGAGATACACGTCCGGATAAGTCGCGCGATGCAACTCGTGCTCGTAGAATGCTCCAGCGACGGATTTTCCACGATAGTCCTCGAGTAGATAGGTTACGGGATTGGTACGCTGCACTTTAACGATCTTAAACACCTCGGTAGTCCAATTCGGCGTGTAACCCTTCTCGAAAATTGTCTTGTGTTTGCTGACGCGTACCGAGTCGCCCGCTTTGAACTTTACCGGATCCGCGATCTTTATCGCGCTGTACACCGTAGCCAATAGTCTTTCGGCGATCGCGGGGGTAACGTCGATGCCGATCGTTTGATGCTTGCGCGCGTTGTAATCCGACACGAGTCGCGATAACGCGTCGACCCACTTATAATTTTCGTTGAGCGTGAACATCTTCCACATGTTGTTCTTTAACGTGCGATTGAATCGCTCGACGACCGATGCCTTCATCTCCGAATACGTGGAATAATGATTGATGCCGTGTTTTCTCACGAGACGTTGCACGTCGGTGTTGTAAAATTCCTTCCCCATATCGGTTTGTAGGTTACTAGGGCACCTCCCGCTATCTCGAATTATCTCAGCGATCTCGCGATCTCTTCGATAGCATCAGCTGTCTCGCTGCCGCCTTTACCCTTGAGCGGCACGGCAGCAGTCCGACAACCGTTCTTGAACCGTTCGTTGTCGTTCGTCGTCGTCACTTAATTGTTTCTTGTCACTCATCGTCGTTCGGTAGTCGTTTCTGAGCCGTTTCTTAACCGTTCATTAGCCGTTTATAATCTAACGATATTCGCACGCCGAGCTTGTTTATCGCAGTCTGTAACGCTCGCACGTCCTTCTCGAACGCAGTAAGCTTCTTGTCTGACTCTTTCCGTTGATCTCTCAAACTTTTAACGCACTGATCCACATATAGTTTGTTAACCGCGTCACCATCAGTCTCAGGTTGCACTACACGACGAATCTTGCGCGACCTTGCGTCAAAGCCCGTGGCGGTGCGACACAGAGCGTTATCGCGCACGAATTTTCTCACTAATCCGCTTCACCGATGGTACGAAATGGCATTCGTCGCGTCTTCGCTCTGTTCGAATAATCCAAATTTATTGATCGGCATTTCGGCGCTGATTGAACGGATTGCTGTCGCGCCGTTTAATTTATAATAAGCCCAGCCTCGCGAAGTTCCTCGATGATCGACATGATTTCGTTGTCGTGGGCATTGTTGCCAGCTTGACGCGAAGCGTCGAGCAATCGCAAACGATCCACCAGCTCGTTGGGGTCGTCCCAGTGCACGTAGTCGATCTTATAGTTAGGGAGCTGGTTGCCATTTCGGTATATGATTTGCTCTGTTTCATATCGATAGGGATTAAAGTTCAGATCAATACGAATCAATTTGGTCCAGTCAATTAACGCTCACATGGATGCTCACTGATTTTGAGCTGTACAATTTTTTAAAATTTATGCATGGAATCAAGGGAAAGCGGGTATTACGGCTGATTATTGTTATTATTAATAGTTTTACTATTATTATTTTATTTAGTAATTTTTATTAACTCAATTCAACAGGTAATAAAAAAGTAAAAAAAGCAAATAAATTTCACAAAAAAAAGCAAACATATTCAAATGGTCTGCCCTTGGAATATCAGAGGCCTGGATGTCTGCCTCATCGATTTTCTTCGTTTTTATAAGAAATCTAAACATCAGTCCAAGAGGCAGACATGAGCACATGATATAGCACACCTTTTTTTTTACATTTTTGAAGCGCTGTCAATTGACAACGCAGAGGCAACATGCTGGCAGACCATTTTTCTGTGGTCCTTCACATTGTCTTTAATCGAACAATTCAGGTCTGCCAAGTGTGCACTTCATATATACTTTTTTAAATCAATTCATGCCGAGATAAACGCAGTACACGGTGTCTATCAGTAAATCGGCACCCAAAAAAGACCCAATGTACACTCGGCTCAGTGGACCCAAGTAATCTTGCAAAGTTTGTATAAACATTTATCGACCCTTTGACGTTTGTAACTGCTTTCGAGCGGTCGTCGCGATCGAGTTGTTCGTGGTTTCGAAAACATTTACGTTTGCGAGTAAATCGGGACTTGTTGTTGCACGGTTCGCGTCGCCGCGGACGGTGTAGAGGTTATCGGTAGTACTTTCGATCGTTTCGATTGATTAGATTTACGCGGTGTCAATGAGAGATCCAACCAGAAGTCTAAGCGTTTCTTCTTTCTTTTCGGTGTAGCATTCTTTTCCTCCTACTCCCCGCGCTGTTGAACGGATAGCGTTTCGATCCCCGCGTCAGCGTCGCTCTCCATTGGCTCCTCTTTCTTCACCGCGATCAAACTCGAGTTGTCGACGATCTTTTTCAGCGGTCCGATGAGAAGCCTAAAGTGCGTGTCCAACTCAATGTCTTTCTCGATTTTACTGGTGTTTAAAGCGCGAAGTTTCTTGCGAATCGTATCACTTGTTTTCGCAATGTTTTTCACGATCTTCTCGCGTTCGCGAATATTCTCGCTCTTGTCGATTGCAGCCATCGTGGAGAAAACAAAGAAGAGTGTCGATCTCTATAACGCTAACGTTTCACCTTCGACGACGTATCAGCGACGACTGACCGCTTTTGCGGTATCGCAAAAACGTTAAATCCTTTTCTGTATCGGCCGTTCGAAAGCGCGCTGTTTTTGTCTATCACTACGAATCCATACTTTTGTTGCCAACAATCGTGGCACAACGAGCAAAATTCATCGTATGGCATGTCGGTATTTACGTGATCGTTGTACACGTGTGTGACGTGACAAGTCGCGCCTGCGACCCGGACGGGCTCGGCCGAGGGGAAAATTGAGGGTGCCTCTCCGCTTAGAGCGGGAGAGGGCCATTGCGTTGCCATTAATTATTATTTTAGCTTATTTTAAGGGGATTGCCGGTGGTGACCGGATCATAGTTGTAACGGCCTTGAGCCGCCGCGAGGGAGCAACGCGCAAAACAGGACAGTCGCTTGAGATCAGACCCCGAGCTCGACCAGAAATTAAAACCGAAGAACCCCGGGGGGCGCCCTGACGGAATGTCATGCAGACCAGTGTACAACGGTACGGTCCAGGGAATGTGCACAGCCCTGTGGCCGCTACCTTGAGGAGCTGCCGGTGGACGTGGCCATGGCCCGGCCAGTCTATTCCACGTAACCCCAGCCCAACAATCGCGGCCCGGACAGCCGGATTGTTTAAAGAGCCCGCGCCGGGGCGGAAAAAGTTCGAGCCGCGCCACAGGCAAGAGTGGCGCTAGGCGTCGGGGAGCGCGCTAGGATCGGCGGAGACTGCCGGTGACACGCTACTGCGCAGGCGCGGGGAACCAACACGTTCCCGGTGGGCCACCGTCTCCTCACTGTCGTTTCGGACCGAGAGGGGGACGCATCCTTCACCAACCGAGCTGCAGCCGAGAAAGACATCTAAATTTTGTAAGGTCACCATTCCGGCGTCCCCGCGGTGAGGAGGATTCGTTCGAGACGCTGGCCCCGGCTGCGTCGCGCGTCTGTTACCTGAGATTACCTTTACGATACCTGTTACTTGAGCATGAGCCCGTTACCTTGCGCTCTACCTAGCCGAAGATCCCGGATTGGAATTCGCGCCGGGGCCCCGCTGGGAGCGAACCCTCCCGTAAGTAGAAACCTCAAAGGCCCTCTCCGAGAGAGCCGTCACGACCGACAGTCGCGTGGAACGTTCAATTGCGGTAAATGAGCATGATAATTAGAGCCGCGATCAAGAGTTTGGGCGTATGTAAATGTAGTCGAGTGCTCGGGTCCGCGAGGACGTCGAAAATTGTGTCTTGCGTTATACGGGGCCGTGGGATCGTCGGGATTGGCGCGGGGCCGCGGAATCGCCGGGGGTCGCGAGAAATCCCGGGATTAGTGCGGCAAGTCGCGGAATCGTCCGCGATACTGGCAAGATTGTGTTAGTGATATCCAAGGCGATGACGATCGTCTGTCGATTGCTCGGCACGGCAGGATCGCCCGCCGTTATTGCGTCAGACGGGAATCGCGGGGACTCGAGTATGGGGGACTACTCGCGGGTGGGCGAAAATAGATTTGGTATTGTCGAGATTGCGTTGTGACGTTAGAGTGCGTGAACATTTGTTAATTTTGCGTTTCTGTAAGTATTTATAAGTATTTGTCGGTCTTGGGTTTCTGGGAGTATTCGTCGGTCTTATGGCCTCGCGAGGTGCGTTTGCGTGAGGGGCAGCTCACTCTGCTAATGTAATCGGATTTCACCTGCGTTATTCTTTCGGAATAGCAAATGTTAATACATTCTGATCACTGCTAAAGTTATAAATGTTATACCTTGCCTAATTTCCAAATATTTCATTTTTATTCTTATTTATTTATGTGTGGTTGATTGCGTAACGCCTCTGCTCCAAGTTCTCTCGAAAAGTCAACTACGCCCTGAGGTATCGCGTAAGTTATTGGTGCTGAGATATTGTACGGTGGTGCGAATAGTTGCGCCTGGCGCCCAATTTATTGCGTTACCTGGCTGTTCTCTGCGGGCATCCGCCCGCGTTACCTTGTCGTGCCTGGCCACTCTCTGCGGGCATCCGCCCCCGTTACCTTGTCGTACCTGGCCATTATCTGCGGGGATCCGCCCGCGTTACCTTGCCGTCTCTCAACCTAACTTTGCGTTTATGAATCCCCGATTGCTCTCCTCCGGATAGCGAGACCGGGGGAAAAAGCGTCGCACGTGTTTCAAATTAGTGCCATTCTGTTTGAACAGGATCAGCAGATTCGCGTTGTCACGTATCAGTTCGCGTACATCTGACAGAGATAAAAGCAGTTGACGTTTTGCATCGAATACGAAGATCGAGTTTGGACACGCGTCGCTCGGTGGAATAACGTCACTGTTATTGGAGAAGGTGTAATAGCCGATTTCGTCGATCGATGTCAATAAATTCTCCAGATATTGGAATTTCGGTTGTTGCAGCGATTTCGAGTACACGTACACGTTCTCAAAACATACACCGTGTAGACTTTCCAGCAAACTTATCAGAACATTGGTTTTACTGCAATTCGAGGAGCCGCAAATGATCGCACGTATAGTAGTCGATAGCATTGTACCGTGTCTGCGCTTCTCCGCGTTGCCCTCCATCGACCGTAATCTGTCGAAATTTGTCACGCAAATCGTCAACGGTTGTCGCACGAACCTCATTTTTTTTCTTAGCATTGCCGACTGAATCGAACTTTCGTTCGAATGTCTATTTATAGGTCCGCAGCATCGCGAATCGCTCAGTCACAAAAATGTTCGTCCTGCTGTCGAGACCTTCGGATATTCGCAATTTTAGCGCCGAACAGCTGCAATTTGTGCCGAAAGCCGTTATGTTGCAAATGTGCGGCGATCACGTCCACTACGTGTGGGACAAACTTCCAGACCATATAAAGGCGGATTTGGAGGTTCAGACCTATCGTCGCTGTGACGAACATTAATCAACCGTGGCAGCAAATGCCCATCGACGGCCCCGCCCCATTGATTAAGAATTGCGGCAAATGTCAACGAAAAAAACAGATAGAGGCCTGTTTAATCGCGCGATAGGCGCACTTCCGATCAAATTGCACATTCCCGGCTATCAGTTTTGCGGTCCGGGTACTTGGTTACAAGAACGATTGACTAGAGGTGATCCGGGTGTAAATCCATTGGACGCGGCGTGTCGCGAGCACGACATAGCCTATTCGCGTAGAAAAGGCTTCACCGAGAGGCACGCGGCGGACAAGATACTCGCCGAGAGAGCGCTAGCATCATCGCGAGAAATTCGGCTCTCGGAGAGAGAGCTGCGGCTACAGCCGTCTGGGCGGCCATGAAGGCTAAAACGAAACTCGGTATGGGTTTGAAAACGAAGAAAAAGAAGAAGACCAAGCGAATACTTCCGGTAGCGAAACGCGGCGGTATCCTACCGATCCTACCGTTATTAGGGGTTCTCGGCTCGTTGGTCGGCGGAGCGGCGGGAGTCGCAAAGGCCGTGAATGATAACAAAGCCGCGCGGCGTCAGCTGGAAGAGATGCACAATCGCGCCATGGAAGGTCGCGGACTTTATCTCGCTCCGTACAAGTATGGTCAAGGACTGTATCTTTGCCCGTTCAAACGCGGACAAGGAGTAGCGTTGAAGATTAAAAAAAAACATTAAAAAGTCGTTAAATATGCCCACGGGTATTACGACTAACGTACAATTAAATCGACTGGCAAGGCAAATGCGCGTACCGTTCTTTAGAGGTGTTTTCATGCGTGATTCGTTACCGATCGTCGATGGCGTACGTCGAAACGAGAGCGGTATTGTGAATTTGGACGATCTAACGAGTCCCGGTACTCATTGGGTAGCGTACGCCAAGAGGGGAGATCGAGTCGTATAATTTGACAGTTTCAGCAATCTTCGACCACCGAAAGAATTGGTGCGATACTTCGGACCAAGCGTGACGAAGATTGAGTACAATCGTTTTATCAGCGCTACGATTAGAGCATTTGTGGACAATTGTGCCTGCAATTCCTCCGGACGATTGACGACGATCGGCGCTAATTTAAAACCTGACGACGCGCCGTGTGGAGTTCGTCGAACAGTTTCCGTAGACATGTCTATAACGTTCACGCTGACCGGGAAAAGCAGCATCCTCGCAGTGCACTATTTTTTGAGACTTATCACACGATTCCGAACGTGAATTCTTCAAAAAGTACGAGATACGGGCCATACACGAGTTTTTGAAACGTGAAATTTCACGAAAACGTCCGCGACGCGTAGTTCGTTCCAGTGATCTCGACGATCGTACGTCGGTCGCGGATATGGCATGAGAGGAGACCGTTCGCGCGAACGGCTACAAAGACGAGGCCGCGGAATACCCGATAGTGCTCCGCGCAAATTACAATAGGATGAAGAGCGAGATCAAGTGCGCTTTCAGAGTGAACTTTAACAAACCGAACAACGTCGGATCGCTGCTGGAATTTTCGTCGAGACGTATATTGCAGCCGGGACAGTGGCACGAATCGGACGCACGGATTAATATTATCAACGTAAACATTATCTGCGTGGAGTAACGTGACCGCGGGTGCGTACATGCAGCAACGGCAAACGCGTTCATACAATACACAAATTTTCCCCTCCCTCGCTTACCCCCCGCGCAATCCGATACTCTCCTTCCCTCACCCCCCCTTGGAGCTTCCGGGTTAGAATCGGCCTAGTATAACTACTTACGTCTAATAGAAAAGACATTCTTTTCTTTATCCTCGGGACGAATCTTTATCTGCCAATAACCACTTTTAATCTTCTTGGAAAATACATCCTGGTACTCCTCTAAAAAATCTGTACAAATTTCCTTCTGAGCCTCATTTAAATTTGAGGAATTATTAGTATAGAGCTCTTTCAAGAATGGGGCTCTTTTTGAAGATATTTGGATTCGAGAACAACTCAATACCTTTTCTTTATCAAACTTTGGAGAACCGAAAACAAATTCAAAAACATCTTCTAAATTTATCTTCCTTCAGAAATCTACACCCATTAAGCAATCGTCATCCATTTCTATACATACATAAGAATTTCTACGAAATACCTCCCCAAGAGAACCTTTGCCATGACCTTAAATTCGATGGGTACTACCCCTCCAGAGGGATATCTAAGAGAATTATCTTTAATTTGAATAATGTGCTTGCCCACTCTAACCATTCTTCTACTGAGAATCGAGACGTCTGAGCTCGTATCTATCTTGAAACAACACTCGTTACCATCCAACTTTCCCTTATAACTCAAATAATTTGAACTTGATTTTATCCGATTAACAAAAAACGTTTGAGAACAATTAAAATTCGGGGTAATGTCCACTTCCGTTGTTCTCCTCCCGCCGAGAGCAACTAAACCGTGTTTCCGTTATTCTCGCGACAATCGAACCGGAAATGTCCCACCTTTCCACAATACCAACACTTTTTTGTTTTATGTCAGCCTTACCGCCCATAACCATTCCCTTTCTTTCCCTTTTCTTTGACTTTCTCGTCCCCCTCTCTTTTTTCATCACTCTTCGCGCCCCTATCTTTCCCCTTTTTAAATCGCTTTTCGAAATCCCTCCTTCTCTCAAAATTTTTTCCTTGTATAATTTTTACGACCTTCGTCCTCTCTATGGCCAACTTCAGCGAGGTAATCCCTTCCAGCTAAAGAGTTTTTCTAATAAATCCGTCCGCAAGGGAAGAAACAAATTGAGCGCACGCGATCTTGTCTTGAACCGCGTAGGGACACTCGGGGTAGGCTAATCAAGAGAGCTTTTTTAATTCGGAACCGAAAGTAGCGAAATTTTCTTCCAATCTTTGCCTTCTATTCGTAAACTGCCTGTAATAATTTTGCGAAAGCTGCCCCTCACCGAAACGTAATTCTAATTTCGACTTTAGTTTCTCGTATCTCAAATTTTCTAAATCTTCTACCGATTCTAAAACGGAACGCGCTTTCCCTCTTAAGGTATTCCTTTCATGACACCAAAGTCTTAAGAATTAACTGATTTTTTGGTACGAGAAAGTTAAAATGCATATCTTTACGCCAGAAAAAAATTGAACCACATTACCGAACATATAAAGAAGAATTATGACTTTGAAAATTCGATATTTTATATGTGACGTTATCGAAAAAGTCTATATTCTACATTTCAATGTAATAATTTGTTTATCTTAAGATTTAAGATATTAAATATTAACTGCGCTACATATTCGCTAAACTCTATACTTTCAATAGTGCCGATTAAAATACAGAGTCACCGAATATTTAAACAAAATATTTATGTTAAAAGTTGACTTGAAATGTGGTTTATAGATGAATATTTTTTATGGCGACTTTCAAGGAATTATTTGGCAACGCTGGCGCTGCAAGCTGTGCGCTCATGTCACACTTCAGTTCATAACGTACGGTTTATTATCAACTTTTATTTTCACAAATTGTCCCTTATTTTTGCCCACATTACTCCTCACTTTATGTTTCTTATCACTCATTATTATTATAAAATCTTTCTTTGGTAAAAAGAAAATGTCACAATATTTTTTGATTGATGAAATTGACACTTACATTGATACTTTTGTTATCAATTTCACATTTTACAATTGGCACCCTGAAAAGCGCAGCCCGAAAAATTAAAAATTTCTAAATACACATAATATTTTCACTTTTTTCTTATAATTAAACATAATAATAAATTATAACTTGATTTTATATAAGTTTAATGCAATATACAAGAGTTTGCTGAGGCCCTGCTTAAGCGCCTACAAAATACGCTCCTCCGTGAAAGGAATACCTTAAGCTCGACGCCAAAGCTACGGTTTTGATTGCATCGTCCCATTGATTCGCGCGCGAAATTAAATTAAATTGGGAGAAAAACTCCCGTAACGGAACCGCACCGTCAAACACATCAGGTTTTAGCTTATATCCGATTTCACTGCGCGCGTCGTCCTCGCATTAACGGCCCCTACTTCCGGAACGCGATTCGCTCTTATATTGGAAAGACTTAGCTGTGTTTCCTGAGGAAATTGCAACCGGTCTTTCCGTAGGAGTTGATGCTTCTCATTGTGCCGGCGAAGCATTGCGGCGAGTTCCTCATCCCGTTGCGCCTGCTCCTGGCGCATCTGCCGCATCTCCTGTAGCACGGCTTGAAGAGCTGCCGTCTCTGAAGCTGCCGACTCCGTCGCAGGTTCCGAAGACTCCACCAGGCGTCTCTTCCTCGTCACAACTAATGTCGCCATGGCATACACACACACACACACACACACACACACACACACACACACACACACGCACACACACACGCACACGCACACACACACACACACACACACACACACACACACACACACACACACACACACACACACACACACACACACACACACACACGCGCGCGCGCGCGCGCGCGCGCGCGCGATCCCGGACAAGCCCCCAAAAAGTGTTACTGTTGGGATAATGCATTTTTCCTAAGATGTGTGACGACAACGACGATGTCCTCACGGTCTCGCCGGCCGTGGAGGAGCGCGCCGTCGCTTTCTTCACTAAGATCCCTTAATGACTCGCGATATTCCTCTCCGAAACCCAAATAGTAGCTCGACTGAGTATTTTTATGATGTAAATGTTGGGCGCCAGGTGCGATTCCTCGCATCACGATACACGAGATCGCAGTATTCTCAGGCGTGGGCTTCTTTGATTAATCGCGGTTGGAATAGGAGAGGGAGCGTAGCGCAATCAACACACTCGAGTAACAAGGAACATAAAATTATATTTTATTCTAATGCAGATGACAAGTGGAAGGTAAGCGTGTTCCACGGCGAACAAGCAGAATTCGAGTACGCGCCACGTGTCACCCCACGAGCGCGATACTCATTCCGTCGCTGAGCTGCACGGCAATCCCGGTCGGATTCGTACAAGACTATTCCCCGACATAAATTGCAGCGAATTCTACCCGGACGGTCAAACGCGAAATACTCGAAACGTCTACTTCTAACAATTAGCGCAATTTCCTTACGATCTACCGCGACAACGCTGGGGATCTTCACTCCCCCCGAGACGCACGAATGGCCTCACTCGTAAACGCGACACAACCGTGGGCCATTAATCCCGATGAGACGCACGGATATCCAATTACAAATGGCACGAACTTAACCGGCAACGATAACTACGAGGCTCTCACACGCGCGAGAGCCACCTCCTAAAACTACGGTACGGTTAAGCCAACGACGATTACGAAATTACACGCGACGAAATTACCCGCAACGAAATTACACGCAACGAAATTACCCGCAACAAAATTACACGCAACAAAATTACACGAAACAAAATCACACGAAACGAAACCACAAGCACGCTGACTGTCGGCGGCCGTACGTTCGCATCCCCGAGACGGGCACTCGCGATTACTTTTTTGCCCGGGCCCTCCCGCGGTATGGCACTCGGTACGATTCAAGTTACGGCTGATTTCATATATTCTCGTTGGCACAACGCGACTCCCGGGAGGGCCTTAGTATTACCGCGATCTTACTTTGGGGAGGCTGAGCAGTGGCCTTACAATAACTCCTCGTTCCAGCAGCTCGTCGCTCGGCTCGCAGGGCTGGATGGCGGCTCGCACGACAGTGGCGTTCTTTCGGCCCGGCTGGATCACGCTGGGCCCGCGCGCGCCGGTTTCCCTAGCCGACCAGGCTGCTGCGCCCTGGCCTGCCAGCGATCCTTCTAGGCGATCGCCGCGCCTGGCGAGGGCGCCCCTCGCATCCGCTGTCGTCCGCCGGCGGTAGTTTAAAAGCCCGCCTGGGTGAGACCGGCTGTCCAGGCCGCGACTCATCATCCGGTTGTTCGACGGCCAGGCTGGCCGGGCCATGGCTCGTCGACCGGTGGCGGTTTCCCGGTGGTGACCCCGTTCCTCGACGGGGACCTTCGTCGGGGCGTCCCCCCTCTCGAGTCCTCCGTTTCCGGGCTGCAGTGCTGTTGTGCGGGCTATGTGGGTGCCTTGGCAGGCCAGCGGCTGTTCCGGCTGTGGGCTCCAGCGTGACCCGTCCGTCGACCGTCCGTCCTTGGAAGCTCCCTGCTGTCCAGCCGTAAGTCCCTCGGTGCGGCATACGCCGTTACAACTCCGTGACCCTGGCTATCTGCTCCGCGCTCCCTCGACCTGTAACGCTCGCAACAGATCTTAATCCTAACCTAAATGTTCGCTCTCCGCCCGTCCCGGGTGGAGGCGCCATCCCTGACGCCTCCCTCGGCCGAGCTCCCATCTGGGGTGAGGGACGTGACATTTGTCACGTCACAGATGAATACAGATTATTTTTGTTTTTCGCGTTTTCTATCTCTAATACTAAGTTTATGTTGCGCGCGCGGTAGATTGTAACTAGCGTTCCGATGCTGCACTTCCACGTGTGGCGCATACACATTAAGTTACTAGCCGACACCAGCCGGCGTGCTTTTCGACACCAGGCGGCGTGCCTCTTCCGGTTACCAAGCGGCGCGCTCTCGATACTCTCGATACTCTCGATCGTCTCGATCGCCAGATACACATTGTACGCGACGCAGAGCACACACAACCATTGTCGAGCGTGTTATAATAAAGATTATCGTCCGTAAAGAAGATCTGTTCACACTGCATTTCCCGACCTGCGGTTCCTCAACACTTACGCTCCGTCCGCTCTAATGCCCGTGTCACACTACGTATCGCGGACGCGGATCGAATTGGGATTACGGATCGCGGATCGGATATCAGCCAATCACAAATGAGCTGCTTGTCCATGATTGGCTAGATTACGATCCGCGATCCGCAATCTCAATCCGATCCGCGTACGCGATACGTAGTGTGAAGAGCACTTAAGAGTCGCGCGCACTCGCAAACGTGTCCGCGTACTCCCGGGATAGCGGAAATAACCACACTCGTTATAGAAAAAGGAGGAACTCAGGTTTATTCAGGCTCAGAACAATAGTACAGAAAAGGGTTTGGAGAACAGGTCCGAACGGTCCGAATCTCCAGATAAATCTGACAGGCGATAATAAATTAATAATTCCACATATGTCCCGTTGTGAAGGGACACATATGGAATTATTGATTCGCTTTGGCGCTTCGGCTTGAAGCTTCTGCGGAGCGGAGCCAAATTCAGCCCACAAGTAACAGATGTCTCGGCACGGGCGCAACAATATATTGTTGCGCTGCGCTCCGCTATTTCTTAAGCACTCGCGTTCGCGCCGCGCACTCCCGGATTCGCGAAAGAAAGAAGCACTCTTTAAAAAAAAAGGATCTCGGATTTATTCAGGTTCAGAACGATTATACATAAAAAGGTCTGGAGAACAGGTCCAAACGGTTCGAGTCCTCAAATAAATCTGACAGGCGGAGATAAATCAATCAGTTATAAGTATCCCGTTGTCAAGGGACGCGCTTCGACTTGAAGCTTCCGCGGAGCGAAGTTCAGGCTTCTCGTGAGTGAACTAGTTCAGCGCGCAACGGGTGTCTCAGCACGGGCGCAACACTATATACCAGATATAATTATATATGATTATATCTAATCATTTTTTCTCGGGTTAGCAGATTTTGGACACTACATACGCATACACACATTGCCATACTATGATACACATACACTGAGGTGACATAAATCATGTGGTAGCTGCTAATTGAGAAATACATAGGTTTTTGGTAATAATTGCTATCAACTCTCCCAATAGACGCGACTGCGAGTAGTTGATATTCTAACAAGCCTCCATGACAGTGTATTTAATACACAATGGCCGCACGTCATGAGTTAAGTAATTTTGAGCGTGGAATGATTGCCGGTACTAGGCGGATTGGGCATGCAATCTCCAAAGTCATGCGTGAATCTAAGTTCACTTCGGAGATTGTATGCTCCATTCCCGCCCACCTTGCAGATTGAGGACGCGGCATGATTTGGATTGACAGCGTTTTTCTCCCTCCACTTACGCACACAAAGACGCTTTGTGACGTCATGTAAAGACGCGCGCTCGACTGAGTTCGGCGTGTCGAGCAAGAGTGAGCGAGAGAGAGAATATACTTCCCTTCTTCTCGCTCTGACTCAGCCAATGCGACCAAGACTGCCCGTTGCTAGCCTTCTAATGCTTTCTCGGCGTGGAGCTGACGGAGAATATACGCGTTGAAAAGCGCAGATATGCCCGACACTTTAATAGTTTAGGGTAGACAACCCCTTAATATAAATAAAATAATTAGCTGAAACTGACAAATCATTCAAAAGTTATTAACAAAAAAGCGTCGTTTATAAATCCGTGCAATAGGACTCAATTCCAAAATAACGTATAGTAGCGCGGAGAACTATTCGATTCCTGTTACTTCCGTCTTTTTTCTTAAGTTTTTTTATTTTTCATTATAAAATAATTATTATTTAATTATTTTGAAAACAAAAGGGCATTAAAAAATAATTTGATTTTTAAATAATATAATCGAAAAAACTTCGCACACTTCTTATGAAGAAACCGGCTTCTATCAAATTGACTAAATTTTTTATATGTATTTGCTTTTATGATGCTGATCAAAAGTCTCAATGCATTCATGACTTCAGAAAAACTCAACTTTTACAGTTACGAAACCCTAAATTGCTCAGAATTGTGTATTTTACAGAAATTGTGTTTTTTTTTCTACATAAGATTATTCATAGACATACATACAACATATTATGTGTGTGCGTGTGCATGTGCGTGTGTGTATGCGTATGCGTTACGCATACGCGTGTACGTGCGCGTCCTCCACCTTAAATCTGGTGTAACTGGCCTGAGACCTTATTCTTGAAACGAGGACCCTAGACATCTATCGCATGGGATATTGCATACGATAGTAGAAATGGTATTCTTGATTGAGTGAGATACACAGTATGCGAGAAAATATCGAACGGTTGATGTCGAGTGGGTACAACCTATGCGATATGCAAATCGCATACGATAAACATAGTAAAAGCGCTGTTCTCGACAAAAGTGAGGTTATCCGATGTAAGTGAATTCAATTTATGGTGACAATGGATATGAATTCGTATGATGTTAGCCGACGACTGACACTTAAAAAAAAATTAGGAGTGAAATTGATTGTATTTCGTTTGTAGATTATTGTAGTTTATTTATTTTTGTTTGTTACTCCATAATTAATTTTTAATTAAATATTTAAAGTGTCAGTCGTCGGCTACTAACATCATATAATACATCAACATATTATAAAATAAAAAAGCTCTTTTGTAGTTAATTGTATTTTGTTTGTAGAGTTTTGTAGTGAAATTAAAAAGTTTTGTAGTCTCTTCGAATTGTTTATAATTAATAAATACATTTGTTGAACTATGTATCATATGATGTTAACCGACGACTGACACTTTAAGGATGTTTTACGTATAGCTATATGTAATATAATTTTGTTTTCTTGATTAAACAGTGTAAAGCTAGTCTTAGAAGTTATTCATAAACAACATGTTATTATTGGGACAGAAAAAGTGTAAAAATCGCAATTTTGTCCCATTTTTGTACTTGATATTGTTTAAATAAATTATTAAAAAATAGAAAAAAATATATTAACAGAAAAACTTAAAAAACCGTAATTGCAATTCTCGATGTCATAGAAGTGTACCATAAAAATTTCATTCATTTTTACTGTACAGGAGCGGAAATACATATGATATTTACATGGGAAGTATATCTATGTAGAGTAGACCGGGACACGTTTTCACACATTTGGTTCAATATTTTTTGTATTTTTTACATTCAATATTTAAGAGTACTTTGATATGCCAAAACTTCGAGTGAACCCTCAGCTTCAATTGGACAGTATCGAATTTTGTGTGATTGTTACTCTACAGTTGTTACATAACAATAAATAACGACAGGTCCCCGTGACCGGGGCACGTTGTCACATCAAATGTAATTGCATGCAAAATGTTATCCAAACTGTATTCAACGTAAATATCAATATATTATAGTGCGCTGCAATGTAAAAAAGTAAAATCCTTCACAGAAACATTTATTTTATTTCAAAAAGTACAAAAAGCACTAAGTTTTCGTCTTAATCTAAATACAAGAATTCCACTCGAATGCGCAACTTGATCAATATACACATTTTTTCTTTTATAATCATGTCGGTGATTAAACATAAAATATTTTTACTCGTTATCGCGTCATCTGAAGATTCGTAATAGATTCCCATTAAATTCGTGACAACGTGCCCCGAGGGCATTTTTTTACTTCAAACAGCCTCATGGCCGACACGTTTGAGATATTCATAAGGTTAGGTATTGCACGCGGTAGGTAAAAGTACATACTTTAAGATAATATAAAGGTCTGTTCTGAAAGAACATAAGCTTCATGTCCAGTACGTTGAATATTAGACAATAAAATTTTACTTACGGTCGCAAAAAATTTTCAAGTTGATTTTACGTCAACACGGCTGGAGCAATTTCAACACTGTAAACACACCAAAGATGGGCATACACTAACACGTTTTGGGAATGACGGGTGCTGCCCTGTGGTTATTAGTTTTTTAAATAAAGTCGATGTGACAACGTGCCCCGTGTGACAACGTGCCCCGGTCTACCCTACATATCTAAAATTCAAAAATCTAACCTAAGTGGTAGCTTTATATCTTTTTCACAAAATTATATTATCTAACTTAACTCAAGTGACATGTATTTAAAAAAAAAGTGAAATCTTTAATTTCTTCTTCAAAAATTATATTACCTAACTTAACTCAAGTGACATGTATCTAACCTAAGTGTGTAGTAGCTTTATATCTTTTTCACAAAATTATATTACCTAACTTAACTTAAGTGACATGTATTTAAAAAAAAATGTGAAATTTTTAAAGTAAATTGCGCCAATTGTAAAGAGAATATGTATATTGCTTTGAAAGATAATTGTTATGCAACTACTTTAAAGAAATAAAACCCAAGTGGTATCTTCGTATTCCTATTCAAGGGTCTTCCTATTCTAAACCCAAGTGATAATAGCTTCTTAATTCTCTTTAACAAATTTTTAATATTACAAAGAATCATTTTAATTACAAAGAATTAAAAAAGTAACAGTAACTTTAATAAATAAATTTTTCTTGTAAAAAAACTTGGCGCTGTTTTTTTACTCCTGTCGCATTCTTCCCTAAATTATGTTTATTGTTTTTTATTCAATCAAAAATCTTAGTACTAATGTTTAAATTTTAATGTTTAAATTTCAAAGTCTAGCAGCGCCAAGTTTTTTTACAAGAAAAATTTATTTATTTTGTTTTAATTAAATATTTTTATTTTACTGTTACTTCTTTAATTCTTTGTAATTAAAATGATTCTTTGTAATATTAAAAATTTGTTAAAAAGAATTAAGAAGCTATTATCATTGGGTTTAGAATAGGAAGACCCTTGAATAGGAATACGAAGATACCACTTGGGTTTTATTTCTTTAAAGTAGTTGCATAACAATTATCTTTCAATACTCTCTTTACAATTGGCGCAATTTAATTTAAAGATTTTACATCTTTTTTGAAATATATGTCACTTGAGTTAAGTTAGGTAATATAATTTTGTGAAGAAGAAAATAAAAATTTCACATTTTTTTTTTAAATACATGTCACTTGAGTTAAGTTCGGTAATATAATTTTGTGAAAAAGATATAAAGCTACCACACACTTAGGTTAGATACATGTCACTTGAGTTAAGTTAGGTAATATAATTTTATGAAGAAGAAATTAAAGATTTTACATCTTTTTTTTGAAATACATGTTACTTGAGTTAAGTTAGATAATATAATTTTGTGAAAAAGATATAAAGCTACCACTTAGGTTAGATTTTTGAATTTACAAAATACATTGCGTGTACTCGGCACTTTTTTTTACCTTTTTTGAAAAAGGTAATTTTGTACTGATATTACCTATTTTGTAGTGTTAAGCAAGGATCTACAAAACATTTTTTTTTTATTTTTTAATTATTCACAAAATTAGCAATAACAACAAATACATAAAAATTAATAATATTTAAGTTAAAGTAAATTATACATTTCTTACAAAAATTGAAGAAACACTAAATTTATCTTTAAAAATAGTCAAAATTCAAGCAGCTGTAACTTTGTTAAAAATGAATAAAATTTAAATTTCAAGCTTAAAATCTCTACTTTCGAAAAGTTACTATTATTTTTTAGTTTCTGTAAGTTTGGTAACTTTTGCATATAGAAAACTACGAGCTGGACAAAATAGAAAATTTTTCTCTCACTTTGTAGGCCTGTCACGTGCAAAAAAAAATCTGCGAAAATTTTCAACTTCTTAGGGCCAATTTCACCAACCACAGTTAGCTTAACCGATGGTTAAAGTTAGCAGAATTGACCAATAGAAATGAATCCACCCTGCTTTCTATTTGTCAATCCTGCTAACTTTAACCGTCGGTTAAGTTAACTGTGGTTGGTGAAATTGACCCTTAATGTGAAAGCTTGAAGTTTTCCTTCCAAAATCTTCTTTTAAAAATGTTTCTACGTGTCTGCGTTGTTGTTCTGTACAATTGTTCTCTGGGTCAAAATGAAAAAGATAAAAATCGCTAATTTTTACATTATTTTCATCAATTTGTATCATATCTACGTTATTTAAAAGAATTTGGCAATTATACGGTTTAATAGAGCAAAGTTTCAGCTTTAAGAATCTGTTTTTTGAATTGCAATACGATGATTTCTAAGGGAGTTATGAGCAATCAAAGTCAAAAAGCTTATTTCTTTTTCAATCCGCGATGTAACAAAAAATTGTAGAAACATTTAAAAAAAAAATTTTGCAAGAAAAACTTCAAGTTTTCACGTTAAAAAGTCGAAAATTTTTGCGGTTTTTTTTTGGAAACATGACAGGCCCACAAAGTGAAAGAAAAAATTTCTATTTTGTCCAGCTCGTAGTTTTCTATATGTAAAAATTACCAAACTCACAGAAACTAAAAAATAATAGTAACTTTTTGAAAGTAGAAATTTCGAGCTTTAAAATCCTTTTTTTAAATTTAAATTTTGTTCATTTTTAACAAAGTTAGAGCTGGTTGAATTTCGCCCATTTTTAAAGATAAATTTAGTATTACTTTAATTTTTGTGAGAAGTGTAGATTACTTAAAGAATTGGTAATTTGTCTGAGAAAAATATCTAGTTTGTGAAAGTTAGTATTTAGGTAAATATGAATTAATTTCTTTTGTAAACTGGTAATTAGTAGAAATAAATTCTTTATTATTAAAATAACTAATAGATAGTTTATAAAAAATAAATAACTATTTATTTGAAAATTAATAATTAGTGAAAAATAATTATTAATTTTTTCAATAATAAATAAATAGTCTCAGATAAATTACTTATTAATCATATGTATATACAGTATATATGCGTACATCTGGATTAATTCAAAAGCTTAGTCTCCATCTTTTAAAACATAAAATAATTTTATGCCACGACAGTGAAGTGCGGAATACAAGTTACTAAAAAAAATGTTCAAAAAACAAATCTTTAAATGAATTAGCAACCTTTAAATAATTTGAAAAGGTAACACGAGATGTTAAATAAAATGCACCATTTAACAATAACTTCTAAAATAACAAGTTTAATCTACGGTGACCTAAATTTAAATGTGAAAAGAAATTAAATTATTTCAATGAGTTCTCGAATCGTCTCCAATCAGAAATAGATATTAGTCATGTAGAAACAAATTTCCTAATTCGTCTGAGTTATTTGATACAAATGTTCTAGTTTAAATGTGACACTACTTTGTAAAATGTTAAGTTATTGTTTTCTCTACTCTACGATCAATATAGCAATCTTTATAAATTTCTTTCTTTCTAAATATAAATATTCTACACAATCAAAAAAACTATTTTACAACATGAGTAAAAAACGAAGTTAAAAAGCAAAATAATCAATTTTGACGCAATTAAAAAGGATCATCAATAGCGATTGTATTAAACTCTAGTCCATACTGACAAAGAATCGCGAATTATGCGTGAAAATGGTAGAGTTTCTTGACAACTCTTATGTACAGATGGATTCAAGTGTTTCTAGCTTCATCTGGTCCCATGCTACTTGTTCAGCATGTCCATTCGTTACCAGTTCTTCAGTAAGAGAAATTAGCTTAAAAAAAATTCAATTAATTTCAATTAATTTGCGCTTCTGCAAAAAGATTCTCGAAGATTGGATAATAACTACTTACCCCATAATTTTGTATCATAAAATAAATATTTGCATAAATATTAGTTTGAATGCGACCTTCAATCTGAGCTTGAGCAGCAACTCCCTTTGAGGAACAATTTTGTACCACATTGTAAGCTTCTGTCGACTATTTACCTGTAAAGGAGTAACATCAAAGTATAATTACATATCCAAAGATAAATAATTTTGAGTAGAGATGTATAATCTGGAATAATAGTACATATAACGTCAATATATAGTTACCGTTCTTTGGCTGAATATTTGTTAAAAAGATTTCGATGGCTTGGAAGGGCAGGCTCAAATAATTATATATCAATGGCCTACATTACGAATTACTAAACTGCCAGTAACCACCGTGATCGAGTAATCGTACTACGCTTCTCTCTCCCGATGGATCTGGACGTTCAATGCATCCTCTAATCCATTTGTCGCTCCAATATACAGCCACGTAATCATCCTCTACAAAGTAAAAATGTATTGTATAATCAGAATATCCTGATTTCTTTTTTATTCAACGTGTTAAGATTATATCACTTACTGTTCAATACATCTGGAACTGGCAGCAATTCATTGTTATACCAACCTCATGCTGTTTTCCAAATTTTGCAAAAGGAGAAATGATGAATGAGTCGGAAGCTGAACGAAAAGCCAATTTGGCTTGACAGTGTGAGAGATATTAATGTTATTATTAACACTCTCAACCACTCTGACACGCTTGGCTCTAGAACACCGTGACCGCCGGTGCACGAAGCCCTCGGGGCACGCGCTTCGCCTAACCGAGTAAGTAAGGAAACGATAAAAGTAGTGGTATTTCACCGGCGATGTTGCCATCTCCCACTTATGCTACACCTCTCATGTCTCCTTACAGTGCCAGACTAGAATCAAGCTCAACAGGGTCTTCTTTCCCCGCTAATTTTTCCAAGCCCGTTCCCTTGGCAGTGGCCGTTGAATCGGGACATTATACACAACTTCTTCGATCACCTCGGCTATTGTCGCGATATATATATTCACGCCAAACCGCATATATAACATTGTGTTATTTTTACATTTAGAAAAATTATTTCATATTAACTCAATAGGCGTTAAACTTGCATACATAAGTGAATCTCGCGTTTTATGTAAAATAAGAAACCGGTAATCTAACCTATACTACGTTTACGCGAGCGTTACTTAATTCTGTAGGAACTTACGAACGATACGATAATTCCTCCGCATAAACAGGAGATTTTATAGTAACTACGATGATACAATAGGCGTACGGCGTTCGCGAGACGGTTCTTCTTCTGGCACGGTAGTAAGTTCGATTATGCGACACGGAAAAGCGACACAAAAAGTGTAACGAAAATTTGACCAATACGGCGTTTGTGAGACGGTCCTTTTTCTGGCCTGGCACGGTAGTAAGTTTGATTATGCGACACGAATTTCGCGACACGAAAAGTGTAACAAAAATTTGACCAATAGGCGTACGGCGTTGGCGAGACGGTCCTTCTTTTGGCCTGGCACGGTAGTAAGTTTGATTATGCGACACGGAAAAGCGACACGAACAGTGTAACGAAAATTTGACCAATAGGCGTACGGCATTGGCGAAACGGTCCTTCTTCTGGCCTGGCACGGTAGTAAGTTTGATTATGCGACACGAATTTTGCGACACGAAAAGTGTAACAAAAATTCGACCAATAGACGTACAAAATGAAACTTCTTTGGCACGGTAGTATGTTTGATTGTGCGACACGAAAAAACGTCACGAAATAGTGTCACGAAAATTCGACCAACAGGCGTACAAAGTAAAACTTCTTTTGGATCGGTAAGTAAATTCGATTTTGCGACTCGAAAACGCGTCACAAACATTCGATCAGCCGTACGGCACTGGCGAGACGGATATAGTGAGAACTGCGTGTAACACTATATTTTCGAGTTGCGGGCGGCTTGGAGTGACTAATTCCGTTGTATTGTTTTTGTATTAATTTCAGAAAAGTTATGACAAAGCCTTGCCTTCAAAAGTTTCACTTCTAACGCGCGTGGCGACCACGCGTTAATTTTTGAAGTGAAACTTCTTTAGGCACGGTAGTAAGTTCGATTCGCGACACGAAAAAGTGTAACGGAAGTGAAACTTCTTTGGTACGGTAGTAAGTTCGATTGTGCGACACGAAAAGTGTAACAAAAATTTGACCAATAGGCGTACGGCGTTGGCGAGACGGTTCTTCTTCTGGCACGGTAGTAAGTTCGATTATGCGACACAAAAAGTGTAACGAAAATTCGACCAATAGGCGTACGAAATGAAACTTCTTTGGTACGGTAGTAAGTTCGATTGTGCGACACGAAAAGTGTAACAAAAATTTGACCAATAGGCGTACGGCGTTGGCGAGACGGTTCTTCTTCTGGCACGGTAGTAAGTTCGATTATGCGACACGAAAAGTGTAACGAAAATTCGACCAATAGGCGTACGAAATGAAACTTCTTTGGTACGGTAGTAAGTTCGATTGTGCGACACGAAAAGTGTAACGAAAATTTGACCAATAGGCGTACGGCGTTGGCGAGACGGTTCTTCTTCTGGCACGGTAGTAAGTTCGATTATGCGACACGAAAAGTGTAACGAAAATTCGACCAATAGGCGTACGAAATAAAACTTCTTTGGTACGGTATAATAGTAAGTTCGATTATGCGACACGAAAAAACGTCACAAAATAGTGTCACGAAAATTCGACCAACAGGCGTACAAAGTGAAACTCCTTTTGGATCGGTAAGTAAATTCGATTTTGCGACTCAAAAGCCAGAACTGCGTGTAACACTATATTTTCGAGTTGCGGGCGGCTTGGAGTGATTACCCTGGCGGAAATATTTCTACAAAATTTAAAAAACTATAAAATATAATTGCCAGAATCTATTAAATTTTACATGAATTTAAGAAGTACTACAAAATCCTACATGAAAATGCTAGAATTGGAACACTTTTGTAAATTTTTGTAGTATTCTACAAGTAAGTAAATGTTTTAATTTTTTAAGATTTTGTTTCTTCTTAAATTTTTAAAATTTGTAGATCTTTGTATTATTTTTTATAAATTGTAGTTTTTCATAAAATACTACTTGCAATAATTTCTTGATTTGAGAACATTGTAATTTGTGGTACTATTTCGTAGATATTTCTACAAAAAAATAACCATTTCTACAAAAAATTAAATATTTCAACAAAAATGTACAAATTTCTATTTCAAGTTAAATTTTGTAGTTATTCATAGACATTTTTTCCGCCAGGGTAATTCCGTTGCATTGTTTTTGTATTAATTTCAGAAAAGTTATGGCAAAGCTTTGCCTTCAGAAGTTTCACTTCTAACGCGCGTGGCGACCACGCGTTCATTTTTTTTTAACTGTAACAATTTGCATTTCACCAATTTCAAGTAAGATAAATTACAGAATTTTTGTAAACAGTTGAGCGGCGTTGTTTGCTGCGTTCCAAAATTCACTGCCAGTATTGAAAATCTATGACATAAAATATAGATTTCTAGTACTCAGTGTATTTAAGAACACAGCCTTCATCGCATACGATCGCAGACCTCATATCGCATGACAGCTGATAATACGACTCTGAAGTCGCATGCGATACGGACCGTGCGATACTTTTCACATGCGATAATTATCGCATGAATTCAAGAATAGGATCTCTGAATTTGAATTCTCATCTAAACTTTAGATGACCGTTGTTAAAAAAAAGTAGTTTTTCTATGGCATTCTTGTTGTGTCCTCGAAATCAACTTCTTTAAGTTTTCATACCAAGGCGATAAGTACAACGATAAGTACAGCGATAAGTACAGAGCTTAGCAATACATTTATATCGGGATCTCCGATTTAATCAGTTCTTTTTCACGCCTCAATAAACTAACTAGTTTCAATCTGGCCTTTTCAGAGCCATTAAAATATATATATAATCCGTTTGTAAGGATAATAATTACGACGTATTTGTCAGAAAATATAAGTTTTGTTTTGTCAATTCGGTTGTTCGCGATCGAACCGTAATCCCCCGTGAATAATCGCGAGGAGAATTATCGCTTAAGCCCAGCATTGTTTCGGGAACAACCGCCGTTATTCCAAGAACCTTCGAGAAGCCGAGAAACGAACGCTTGTTTTTCCTCGCGTGCTCGCTCTATCCCCTTTGTCTCATCGCGCGACGTAAACATTGGAGACGGAGCTCCTGACCTCGGCGAGAACAGCTGATCGGTTGCCGACTCCGAAATTTGAGAAGTTCAAACCGAAAGACAAGTCAACGGGTCGGCCACCGATTGGCTCGACTAATTGTTCGGCTCATTACCGGGGATGCGTGATGCGTGGGGATAGGGAGCTCGTACCTCCGAGTGCGCCGGAGGCTCGGGCAGATACGCTTTTGGAGACGTAACGAGCATCTCTTTTCGAAAAGCGAATTGCTTCTTGCGTGGAGTCTCGACGACGGCTCGATCCGTGGCTCGCGGAACAGATCGTGCGACGAGAACCGTAGCTCGCGGAATAAGCGCCGATTTTCGAGTAATCAGAACCGCGTTTCGTGGATTCCTAATCTCCGTGTAAATAAGTGTATTATATTCTGTGTAAATATATTTTGTAAATAGCCATACAGAGTTAACTTTGAAATAAGCCCCGTTTCCGTGCCTCTAACTCGATCTTCCTTCTGCTCACGCACATTTATTGGTCCTTCGAGCCGGATTTCGCGACCGATATCCGCGCCGCGAGTGAGTGGTCAAGGGTGAGCTTCTCGTGCTACGAGTGACCGCCTGGAAGACGAAGATGAGCAACCTTGAGATGGAGGGACTTATCCGTTCGCAGAACGAACTGCACGGACGCATCGCGCGCGCCTATGAAAACTTGAAGAAAGCGGGAGGCGCAAGATTGACAATGGGACTGGTGGATGCTCGCCTCCAAGCCTTGGAATCGAACTGGAACAAGTTCGAGGAACAACACGGCAAACTGCTATTAATGCCTCCAGAGGTTCTCGCCGCCACTGACTATAAGAAACAGGACCTCCCGGCTTTGGTGGAGGAGACCTTCTTAACGCAGAAGGGAATGTTCCTGGACGTCCTCCTGTCGCACAAGGCGAGGGAGGAGGCTGCAGCTAAGAGTGAGACTTCGGAGACGGCGACAACGACTAATCGCACCACGTTACCGCGGATTCAGCTGCCGGAATTCTCGGGCAAATACGAGGACTGGCCGTCGTTCCGCGACCTCTTCCACTCTCTCATAGGCCGGGACGCTAACACGACGCCGGTAGAGAAGCTGCACTACCTCAAAACTTCCTTGAAAGGTGAGGCTGAGTTATTAGTCCGGAATATCGCGACGACGGCCGAAAATTATAACAGTGCGTGGGACGTATTGAATGCGTATTATGAGAACAAGCGACTCCTCACCCGCGCGTATCTGTCCAATTTCCTCGCGCTAACGAAAATGAAGAGTGAATCGGCAGTCGAGCTTCGAAAGATTTTCCACGGCGTCAAAGCAACGGTCAGCTCGTTGGCGAGTATCGGTCGGCCTATAAACCGTAGCGAGGACCTATTCGTTTATCTGGCGGTCGAGCTTCTGGATCCGCGTTCGCGACGCGAGTGGGAAACGTCAATCGGCGACACGACCGAGCCTCCGACGTATGCGACTCTCGAGCAATTCCTGGATCGGCAGCTGCATACGCTCGAGTCGATGCAGCCTGCTAAGGTCGACGGAGCCGCCGGTAAGGCCGCGAGCGGAGCCGCCAAATCCGCACGGAGCCACCTCGCTCGGAAGCAGGAGGGAAATCCGGACGCCAAGCGAGGTCGTTGCCACTGCTGCCAAAAGGACCATATCCTCATGTTCTGCGAGGACTACAAGAGGAAAACAGCCCAGGAACGGAAGCAGCTCGTCGACAGCAAGAACCTGTGCCTGAACTGCCTCGGTTCTCACAAGGTCAGTGAGTGCGCGTCGAAGAAGGGGTGTGCAGCGTGTGGCGCGCGACACCATACTTCCGTCCACGATGCGTGTCGCGAGGTCGAGGTCGCGAAGACGGTTCACGCGGCTCAAAGACTTGCCGTAAAGCCGAGTGCGGTGCTCCTCGCCACCGCTCGCGTTCGCGTAGCCGATCGGTTCGGAACCTTGCATCACGCTCGCGCGCTGGTCGACCAGGGATCGGAGTCGTCCCTTGTGACCGAGCGCCTTGCGCAAAGATTAAAGTTACCGCGTTCTCGCACGTCGGTTTCGATATTCGGCGTCGGCGGACAGAAAACGGCCGTCGCAAAAGGACGCGTATCGTTGACTCTCGCGCCGCGAACCGACGGCCCCGCGATGTCGGTCTCCGCGCTCGTACTCCCCCGGCTCACAATATACGCCGGCGGTGTCGAGGCCGGCGCTGACGCGTGGACTCATCTTCGGGGTCTGGAGCTGGCGGACCCCGAGTTCAGCGCGTCCGACTCGGTGGACATTCTCCTCGTTGCCGACGTTTACGCGGAAATATTACAAGAGGGACTTCGCAAGGGGGGTAGCCGCGAGCCCGTCGCGCAAAACACGACTCTTGGCTGGATTCTGTCCGGCGCTATCGGTGAAGGTGCTTCGAGTCACTTCGCGCAATCCTACCAGTGCCGTGTCGAGGACGAACTGTCGCAACTAGTGAGACGATTTTGGGAGCAGGAGGAGGTTCCGTCGGCTGCCGGACCGCTCTCGAAAGCCGATCAGGAGTGTGAGGAACATTTCGCGCGCACACATTCGCGTAAGCCCGACGGGCGCTACGTCGTGCGACTCCCCGTCGTCGAGCCGATGCCGAATCTCAGTGGTACGCGCCGCGCGGCCGTTCGCGTGATGAAGGCCATGGAAGCGAAGTTCGCGCGGGATGCTCCCTTCCATGCGCTGTATACAGATTTCATGCGTCAATATGTCGAGCTCGGACATATGACGCCGGTCGATCCTCCGGCCGATCCGGCGAAACTGGCCGTCTGCTATCTGCCTCACCATGGAGTGATGAAGGAAACCAGCGCGACGACGAAATTGCGAGTCGTCTTCAACGGTTCTTCCGCGCTGCCGACGGGAGCGGCGCTAAATAAGTATCTGCAGACCGGGCCGAACTTGCTGCCGGCTTTGGCAGAGATCTTACTCCGTTGGCGGCGTCACCGGTACGTTTTCGCGGCGGACATAGAGAAAATGTACCGGCAGATCGAAGTCCACCCGGAGGACAGGGATCTGCAGCGCATAGTCTGGCGTGAGAGTCCTAGCGATGTGTTGCTGGAATTTCTCCTAATCACTCTCACGTACGGGCTTGCTTGTTCCGCGTTCCTAGCGATTCGCACGCTCCATCAGCTGGCCAAGGACGAGGGAGTCGAGTTCCCGCTAGGAGCTATCGCCCTTCTACTGGAGACCTACATGGACGACGTATTGTCTGGCGCGGACACGATCTCGAGGGCCAAAGAGATCCGTCGTCAGCTGGACCGAATCTGCATGGCGGGCGGCTTCCCGCTCAAGAAGTGGTCGGCGAACGAGGCGTCGATACTCGATGAGGTCCCTCCTGAAGATCGCCTTCAACGCGAGCCCCGGTGGTGGCTCCCGGGAGAGAGCCACTTGACCCTCGGGCTGCGTTGGCATCCACGCGAAGACCAGTTCGCCTACTCGACGCAACTGACCCAACTGGAGGCTATTACGAAGCGGTCGGTCTTATCTTTAGCCGCTCGGCTATTCGATCCGCTGGGGTGGCTCGCCCCCACTACCGTATTAGCTAAAATCTTGTTTCAGTCCACCTGGTTGCTGGGATTGGATTGGGACACGCAGCTCCCTGACACCGACGTCCGACGATGGCTCGAATTCCAGGCCGGACTGCCTCTACTGGAAACGATCCGAGTGCCCCGATGGCTGGAGAGCGATCAAGAAGGTGTTAAGCGCGAACTGCACGGATTTGCCGACGCCTCGGAAAAGGCGTACGCAGCGGTGGTCTACCTGCGGACTGAAAGCTCGAGCGGCGAAGTAGTCGTGAGCCTCGTGACGGCGAAAACCAAAGTCGCTCCTTTAAAGCAGGTCAGTCTTGCACGGCTGGAACTAAACGCTGCCGCCTTACTCGTCCGACTCGCCAATCATGCTCGGCGGGTCCTCAAGATAGAAGAGGATCCGACCCATCTGTGGACTGATGCGACCGTAGTGTTGGGCTGGATTCGAGGTCACCCTGCTTCCTGGAAGACATACGTGGCAAACAGAGTGAGTGAGATTCAGCTCACTCTCCCTGACGCCTATTGGCATCACGTCCCCGGGCGTGAAAACCCCGCCGACTGCGCGTCCCGAGGCCTCTTACCAAGGGAACTCGTGGAGCACCCGCTCTGGTGGCAGGGCCCGGCGTGGCTCCGAACTAAAACCGGTCCGTGGTCCGCTCCCTTGGACGACGAAGTACCAGTCGACCTCCCGGAACGGCGCTCTCACATACATGCCGTGGCGGCCGCTACGGAGGAGCCCGAGCTGCTGACGAGGTACTCATCCCTGACGAGCTTGGCGCGGACGACGGCTTGGTGCCGTCGTTGGCTGCGGTGCCTGCGGGCGAGGCGGACTGCCCACGAGGAACAGCCCGATGCCTCCGCTGGGCTCATACTAACACGCGAGGAGCTCAACGACGCCATAGTGGGTTGGATCGGCTTGGTTCAATCAACTCATTTCAAGGGGGAAGCGACGGCCCTCAGAAAGAACGCTCCGCTGCTGGCGCGCAGTTCCATCGCCTCGCTGAGCCCCTTCCTGGACGAGCGAGGCCTGCTCCGCGTCGGCGGTAGACTCAAGAACGCCATGCTTGCCTACGACGCTAGGCACCCTGTGATCCTGCCGGGACCGTCACGATTAACGAGGCTTATCGTGGAGGCGTGCCATCGGCGGACATTGCACGGAGGAGTGCAGACGACCCTCGGGGCCCTTCGTCAGGAGTACTGGGTCCCTCGCGGTCGTACATTGGTGAAAGGGTGTATTCGGCGTTGCGTGACGTGCGTGCGATGGCGGGCGGCCTCTCCGCAGCCTCTCATGGGAAGCCTCCCTGGTCCAAGGGTAACTCCCGCTCGGCCATTCCTGAACACCGGAGTCGACTACGCCGGACCGGTGTGGCTGAGGACCTCCAAGGGACGGGGCCAGCGGGCCTCTAAAGCATTTATCGTTGTATTTGTATGTCTGTGTTCTAGAGCGGTACACCTCGACGTGGCTACGGACTACACCGCCGACGCCTTCCTGGCTGCGCTGCGCCGCTTCGTTTCCCGCCGAGGTCTATGCCAGACGTTGTACAGCGACCGCGGCACAAATTTTGTCGGTGCCGACGCACAATTGCGCGATCTATTCTCCGCAGGCGGCCAGGGGGGCCGACGCATCGCCGAGCGCGTTGCTGAGGAGAGGATAGCGTGGCGCTTCAATCCCCCCGCTGCGCCCAACTTTGGCGGCATCTGGGAGGCGGCCGTCAAGTCGACCAAGCATCACTTGCGGCGAGTGATCGGCGAGGCGACTCTCACCTACGAGGAGATGGCCACGTTATTATCTCAGGTAGAGGCGTGCCTGAATTCACGTCCCCTGCAGGCCCTGACAGACGACCCTGAGGACCTCAGCCCGCTCACTCCCGGCCACTTCCTCATAGGCTCGGCCATCAGCGCCGTACCGGAGCCGTCGTTGACGGAGGAGAGAACGACTCGTTTGTCCCGCTGGCAACAAGTCCAGCAGATGCGGGACCATTTCTGGGCGCGATGGTCTAAGGAGTACCTCCAGACGCTTGCTCATCGCCCGAAATGGCTCAAGGCCGACCTGGAGGTGCGAGCAGGCCGCTTGTGCCTCGTAAGAAGCGAGACGACGCCCCCGACCAAGTGGCCCCTCGCTCGGATTGAGGAGCTACTCCCGGGCGACGACGGACAGGTTCGCGTCGTCAAAGTTCGAACGGCGGCATCGATACTCACACGGCCTGTGAGCAAACTCGTCCTCCTCCCGGACTGCGACGCACCGGGAAGCGAGGAGTAATCGCGAAAATCGTCATCTCCTTATCGCGTCGTGCGCGAATTAGAGAATCAATTAAATATCATCGTAGGTTGCACCATACGAGGCGGGCGGAATGTTCGCGATCGAACCGTAATCCCCCGTGAATAATCACGAGGAGAATTATCGCTTAAGCCCAGCATTGTTTCGGGAACAACCGCCGTTATTCCAAGAACCTTCGAGAAGCCGAGAAACGAACGCTTGTTTTTCCTCGCGTGCTCGCTCTATCCCCTTTGTCTCATCGCGCGACGTAAACATTGGAGACGGAGCTCCTGACCTCGGCGAGAACAGCTGATCGGTTGCCGACTCCGAAATTTGAGAAGTTCAAACCGAAAGACAAGTCAACGGGTCGGCCACCGATTGGCTCGACTAATTGTTCGGCTCATTACCGGGGATGCGTGATGCGTGGGGATAGGGAGCTCGTACCTCCGAGTGCGCCGGAGGCTCGGGCAGATACGCTTTTGGAGACGTAACGAGCATCTCTTTTCGAAAAGCGAATTGCTTCTTGCGTGGAGTCTCGACGACGGCTCGATCCGTGGCTCGCGGAACAGATCGTGCGACGAGAACCGTAGCTCGCGGAATAAGCGCCGATTTTCGAGTAATCAGAACCGCGTTTCGTGGATTCCTAATCTCCGTGTAAATAAGTGTATTATATTCTGTGTAAATATATTTTGTAAATAGCCATACAAGAGTTAACTTTGAAATAAGCCCCGTTCCCGTGCCTCTAACTCGATCTTCCTTCTGCTCACGCACACGGTGTTTCCAAAATATAATGGCGCAACGTGCCAATTGTTTTGTTTGCAACGAACGTTTTATTTCCCGATTTATGAGACTTATGGTGAATTATAACAAAGAAAAAGTTCAGATTACTACGCAATATATGAAAGAATTAAATAATCCGCCAATTGCAAGTCTCGCGTACGCATTAATTGTGATAAATTTTTGAGGAAAGATCTGGGAGCTCTAGAAGATCCTGAGAGTCTTCGACTAATTCTAAGGGTTTTAAAGTTTGATGTTTGTTGTATTGATAATAACAAACCAGATAACTTATATCGTCTTATAGTATCAAGGCGAGAGTTCAAATATTCATTGATACTAATATTTACTTTCCCGAATCAGTTCGAATATTTCAACAGTATTTTGATGATAAAAAACCTTTTATTGAAAATATTATACGAAAAACTTAAATCTCTTAATAGGCCTATAAAGTTAAAAACTGAAGTTACTAACTTCTTTCAAACATTACGTGATAAAGTCTCTGTTAGAGAAATTAATTCTATTGATCAAGATAATTTATCAGAAAATGATTTCAAAACAATCCCAACTTCTCTGACTAAGGTGCAATTTGATGAACTCTTGAACTATTGTAATTCTGTTCAGGAAGGAAATAAGAACAAGCTAGTTAAAAAAAAGGACTTAATAACATTTTTATGCAAACTATGCCAAGATCTATCAGATAAATTCTTGAAAATTATTTTTAAGTATTCCAGTCGACAAGCGGTTAGTATAGCTGTGAGCGTCGTCAGAAGATCTTTGATTAAACGTTTTATTTCTGCAAAATAACTCAATATAACACGTGAAAGATTCATTCATTAAAAGGCACATAACGGATTTTGCCAAGGAGTTATATAATAATATAATGATGATGGTGAGAATCGTAAAACTTTTGTCATTGTTGATGCAACATATAGTTATATAGAGTGTGGTGGCCGCTTTATAGCTTGACCATTTGACAGCTCGACCACCACACTGAATTTGCTTGCAAGCCGATACAAGTTTTCTAATCTTTATCAACAGTCGTCGTTTGGTTGATAAAGAAACTCGTAATTAAAAACAATCTGGCCGCTAAATATTGAGGCTTTAACGGATCCTTCTCTGCAATTCTACGAACGACGTTTGACTCCGCTGGATTTCTCCCCGCCGAGAAAGACACGGCCTCCAAGGCTATACCTCATTCCGTGAGACATCAGGGTCCGGAGGTTCACCAGCCCTCGTTTTATCTAGTGTCGTCCAGAGTCACCGATTTCTCTGCTGCCATCCTTATCGCCTAAGAGTTATCGGGAGAGCCCAACGCAGACCTTCAACGATAGAAGCAGAAGACTGCGACCCAAACTTCCTGGGTAACCACCGAGGAAGAGAGCCACAAGAGGAGGGACCAATTCTCGTAACATTACCAATCCAAATTAACCAATCCTTTCTTATCAAGAGAGAAAAATATAACGAACCTTTGTCTCGTGCCAAAAGGCACTGAGTCAATCAAAAAGAAATTGTTTACCAGTTATAAAAATAAATATATCATTTTAATACACGGATTAAATTTCTTGCGCATCCAAAATTCCTACATAGAGAAATCGGGTAATTACAGGACTCTACGACAATCATATTCTGTACATAAAGGACGCCATCTAGTCAAACATGTTCTTGTTGTGGTAACAGATGATTATATTTTGGACATACACGGACCATACTTCGCTAATGGTAAGAATAATGATGCTGCAATCCTCAAAAACAAATTGGACCAAAACATAAATAGTATTAAAGATTGGTCCTAAGATGTAGATATTCCTCAAAAACAAATTGGGGATCAAAACATAAATAGTATTAAAGATTGGTTCCAAGATGGAAAAATATTCCTCGTTGATCGTGAGTATCAAGATGTTGTTTCTTTTCTTAATTATCTAGTGTACGTATGCAATAAAATGCCTGCATCTTAAGCAAAAAAAACATCATCTCTCAATTAAATTCGCAAACAAAGCGAGACTTGTTACCATTTAGAGATGGATTATTGTAGTTCGTAATGGTCACATAAAGACTGTATTCAAGTTCCTTGATGGTATTATTCCAAAAACTCATGTCCTTTATCTTCGGGAATTTTATTTGATAGCTGGCGCTTTAATAAATCATTATTATGATGTAATTTTAATGAAAAGAAAAATAGTACAGTTAGCTCAATAAATGAAAGAAAAATCAAATTCAGAAAATGTGTTACAGGCAAGAGTAGAAACGGAAGATCTAGGACGTAGAATTGCTATGTGGTTTCATCTAAATGAAAATCATATTCCAGGATTTCTTAGGTTTAATTATAATTATTTAAAATAATTAACGATAGGAGTTTATCAAATAAAATTAGCACCATCTTATGTTCAAGATAAACTGCATCATGATGTTACCGAAATATTTAAGCTTGAGGAAAGAAATAAACTAGGACATATTCGTATCAGAATATATTCCAGATTTCGTAACGCTACAAGGTATCAACTTTGGATCGCGTTTACAAACAATAATGATAAAGATGGTAATGTTGGATGTTCAAAATGAGCCAATTTTGGGGTATTACTGCACATGTAAGGTCAGGTGCTAGAACAATAGGATTGTGCTCATGTAGCCAGTATCTTATGGTATTTGAGCTGGGTCAGACATCAGCAAAAAATTAAGCACCCCAGTTGAGCTTTGTATAATTATATCAAAGACGCATCTGAAAGATACGACTTCAATAATGAAAACTTAATTGTTGATGTTGAATAAATGTAAAACTGGACTTTACGAAAGAACATTGAATGATTTTCTGACTGACAAATCAATTGATCTGACTGATTAACTGACTGACTGACAAATCGATTGACCTGATTGACTGACTGACTGACAAGAAAGGGGTGTAAGTCCGTCTGTGCAACTTCCGCGTGGTACGCCCTGGGTAATGCTGATGCCGGCGGCATGTTTATATATCTTATATGTTTATATATCTAATTTTTTAAATATTTTTTAGAGCCTTCCTGCAACTTTCTTTCGGATTTTTTAACAAAACAAAACCTAAAAGAGCCTAAAAGAGAGTTTAAAAGAGATAGACTAGTAGTTTTTTAATGAATTATTATATCCAAGTTATTAATTAATATCCGCAAAAGTTGTGCTTTTCTGAGGTCACGCCTATTAATACTTTTGATTAACATCATAAAAGAAATCACATATCAACAATTTAACCAACTTGACAGAAGCCGGTTTCTTCATAAAAAGTGTGCGGTGTCCTTTATTGATTTTTTATGTAACATAACGTTAAGCGTTTGATAAGGAGGGAGGAGAAGAAACATTTTATTAATTAGTAATTAATTTTTCGTTACATAAATATTTATTAACATCGTGATTTGTCGACAATAGTATTTATGTACCTTATATTTTTATAACAAATAAATGCTCGTTTTAACTCTCACAATCAATCGAAGAAAGGGAGAAAAACGCCGTCACCCGCGTCCTTAATCTGACACCTCTACCTCTTTGTACCGACAATCACTTCATGCTCAAAATTACTTAACTTATGACGCGCGGCCATTATGTATTAAATACACCGTCGTGAGGCTTGTTGAGATGTTGGCCACTCGCAACCGCGTCTATTGAGAGAATTGTTGGTAGCGATTATTGCTGTCGAAAACCTATGTACTTCTCAATTAACGGCTATCGCATGATTTATGTCACCTCAGTGTATCAAATGTCCTAAAAATTCATGAATTAAAATATATATACCATCAGGTAGGCAGAAGAATGTCCAGTGCGCTATCGTTTGATCGCTTCCAACGCTAAACCAACGTAGGGTAATTAATAAATCATGATTTACATTTATAATTTCTTCACTCCCATGCGTACGTTGCGAAAATAAACGCAGATGTGACCCAAAAATGCTACAAATATTGCACATAAAAATTTATTGTTATGTCAGAGAGATATTAACATTTGTCAATAAGTAAATTAAAATATATATTGACCTAATAATAAACTCCTTCCAATTCCAATAGTCTATCAATCTTTTAATCACAACTTCTTTCAAATATTGTTTTGCTGACTTCTCACTTTCTTGATACGACAGAGATGTAACATCATTACGTCCAATTTCTATCTAGAATAAATATCCACCGCCGTTCATGCTTTCATATTTTATATCTTTTAATGAAGTCTGAATATATAAACATAAGAAATTTTGATCTTACTGTGACACAAGGAAATAGTGCTCCAGGACTTTGATACAATCGTATTTCTATGTTATGACTAGCTCGAACGTAAAAACGAATATCCTGCGTGTCGTTACTTTTTTGCATAGGCCAAATTCTCAAAAACTCGTCTCCAAAAGTTATATGACTTTCACAATCTAAACACACAAAGAATAAAGAATTCAATAAAATAATTTAAGGTAGTTAATCCGTAAACTCATTTTCTTGGAAACCTCATAAAATTTGAACAGTATATTAATGTAAACACGATTTACATACCTATGCAATTAGAAAAAAAATTGAAAGTACCGAAGTTGAGATAAGTGAAATCAAAGTTAGTATTTTTTACATGTATCACAAGTACGAAAACGGCTTCCGATACCACGTTTCTAATTGTAGCGATTAAACTACTCTTGTGATTTTTATAAAAATAACAAGAAAACGATAGAAGAGACTTGTAAAAATATACTTACAAAGATACAAGACCTTTGATCGTCTAGTTTCAAAGTAATTGATTAAAGTACACAATTTCTGATACTAGCGGTGGACGCATATGACAGTTAACCTTTGAAGTTAGCTTTGAAGTGAACTTAATCTAATAGCATAAATTAGTGTCTATATACATGTACATATGAGATTCTTACACACATACATGCATAACGCAGACAATCCCAGCCAAATATTATATGTCATTTGTCTATCATTAACTTTTTGACAGTATTGTCACGGATTAATTACCTTAATAGTGCGTAAACGAGTGAGAAGTGCAATAGACAGAGTTACGAAACAAGTGATTTAGTAGCAAGGTTAATACGATTGTATATGATTGTGTACACAGGCAGCCTGAATAAAAATGAAGCAAATGATACAGTACGTAGCATCTAATAAACAAGCTCCTGCCTGATCAAAAATTTTTTATATAAAAACATATATCTATAAATATTTGTATAATATGTATAATTATATGTAGATATACGTGATCTGTATAAAAAGTAATAAGACTGATTTTTTTCTGAACAGCTGGTAACTCTGTAAAAACGAGACTGCAGTAAACCGAGAGCTATATTCATATTCTACCTTTAGTTAAAATTTCAATTTGATAACATTAACACATGTGATTCTACAATTATTCGTATAACTGTATGTTTGAGTGACGCGTCACGAAAATGGAACACAAGAAAATCAAACAGCGTTATGCAAAGTTTGACACAGCAAATTCTGTGCCAAATTTCAGGATAACACGACAGAAACACTTAAAAAGTAAACAGTGAGAATAAATGGTGATCAAATAACTTGAATTTGAGTCACCAAATTGTTTATGTCATTGGTGGTCCAGATTCATCTTCACAATATCACCGTCTTTCTAAAAATGCCTTATGCCCGGGATAGAACTTGATCTTTGTAAGTCTGTTTTACTTCTAAATGTTTCCATCGTATTGTCTGGAGTTTGACATAGAATTTCGTGACGCGTTATCCAAACATATAGTTATACAAATAATTGTAAAATTACATGTGTTAATGTTATCAAATTAGAATTTTAACTAAAGGTAGAGTATGAACGTAACTCTCGGTCTACTGCAATTTCGTTTTTACAGTGTTACCAGCTGTTGAGAAAAAAAATTTAGTTTCATTATTTACTTTTTAGACAGACCACGTATAATATACCTACATATGTCATATGTGTATTTTCTTATTTTTCTTTTCCTTGTCTAATCTCTGTCCGTATATATAGAAAAACTAATAAGAAGAATAATCAAGAGTTAAGGAAGCAGACGCTCGTAAAATGTAAACACAAAATTGATAAAGTTCAGAGTCCAAATTAAAGGACGTTATAATTGAGGCCATTGATGGAAAAGGGCACACAGGCTTATTATGTGCCCTTTCGTAAATCGTCTAAATCGGCTCAGGTATGTGTTATATAATATACAAAAGACATGTTACTTCTCTAGTTTACATTACGTAGATGCTGTTGTATTGCTGCGCGACCCTGAAGATTCGTGTAGCGGTGTGTAGTTTTGAAAAAAGATAATAAATATTATAAGCGGCAGTGTGGTCTAGTGGTAGAGCGCCAGACTCGTAATCTGAAGAACCAGGTTCGAGTCCATTAGAGCCATGTAAACATGGAACAGTACAAAATTACCTTTTTCAAAAAAAGTAAAAAAAAGTGCCAAGTACACGCAATGTATTTTGTAAATTCAAAAATCTAACCTAAGTGCAGCTTTATATCTTTTTCACAAAATTATATTATCTAACTTAACTCAAGTGACATGTATTTCAAAAAAAAGATGTGAAATCTTTAATTTCTTCTTCACAAAATTATGTTACCTAACTTAACTCAAGTGACATGTATCTAACCTAAGTGGTAGCTTTATATCTTTTTCACAAAATTATATTACCTAACTTAACTCAAGTGACATGTATTTCAAAAAAAAGATGTGAAATCTTTATTTTCTTCTTCACAAAATTATATTACCTTACTTAACTCAAGTGACATGTATTTAAAAAAAAAAAGTAAAATCTTTAAATTAAATTGCGCCAATTGTAAAGAAAATATGTATATTGCTTTGAAAGATAATTGTTATGCAACTACTTTAAAGAAATAAAACCCAAGTGGTATCTTCGTATTTCTATTCAAGGGTCTTCCTATTCTAAACCCAAGTGATAATAGTTTCTTAATTCTCTTTAACAAATTTTTAATATTACAAAGAATTATTTTAATTACAAAGAATTAAAAAAGTACAAAATAAAAATATTTAATTAAAACAAAATAAATAAATTTTTCTTGTAAAAAAACTTGGCGCTGCTAGACTTTGAAATTTAAACATTAAAATTTAAACATTAGTACTAAGATTTTTGATTGAATAAAAAACAATAAACATAATTTAGGGAAGAATGCGACAGGAGTAAAAAAGCAGCGCCAAGTTTTTTTATAAGCAAAATTTATTTCTTTTGTTTTAATTAAATATTTTTATTTTGTACTGTTACTTCTTTAATTCTTTGTAATTAAAATGATTCTTTGTAATATTAAAAATTTGTTAAAGAGAATTAAAAAGCTATTATCGCTTGGGTTTAGAATAGGAAGACCCTTGAATAGGAATACGAAGATACCACTTGGGTTTTATTTCTTTAAAGTAGTTGCATAACAATTATCTTTCAAAGCAATATACATATTCTCTTTACAATTGGCGCAATTAATTTAAAGATTTCACATCTTTTTTTGAAATACATGTCACTTGAGTTAAGTTAGGTAATATAATTTTGTGAAGAAAAAAATGAAGATTTCACATCTTTTTTTTGAAATACATGTCACTTGAGTTAAGTTAAGTAATATAATTTTCCCCCTCGTGAAGGGCCACCTTGGCGTGGTGAGGGGGCTCCCTGCTTGCAGAGGCTGCTGTGGCCACTCGTTGGTGAGGAGTGGGGTCCAAGAGTCCTCCCTTCCTGCCGCCGGCCCAAGGGCTGGAGTGGCGGGAAGAATGGGAGCCCGGCGACTCCCTCAAGGACTGGCCTTTTTCTGTGGTTCCACGTTGGGACCCAGGCGGGGAAGAGCGACGGCTGCCGGAGCCGCTGGGACGTTTTTCCGGGTCGGGGTCCAACAGCTGGGACCGTTGAGGCCGCACGACGCGTCGTTGTGGTTGGGCTCGACGGTTGGCGTAGGAGCGAAGGCAAACGCTATAAAACCCGGGCAGGCGGGGCTCATTAGCCGTAGCGAAGGCAACTCGCCCAGGAGAAGGTCACTCCGAAATTAAACCACCCTTACAAAAATCATGATGAGTTGCGTAGAAGAGAATACACTTACCGGCCCAGGGGTTTCGGACCCCCAGGGCCCGGCGGTGAAGGGGTATTGTCCCGGCCTCTCCCCGTCGTCATCGAACGTCGGGCTAACTTCGGGGTTGCCAGCGGGTCCCGGAACGGAATCAGCTACCGCTGTGAACAGCGGTGAAGGCCGCAACTCGTCGAAGGAGCGACTATGCATAAGGTCCATAGAACCGGGGGTGTTTCTCCCCCCGGCTTCAGTAAAAAAGGGCAAATTGCGCAGCCCTAAGTCGATGAGCGAACGCGGGGAGGTGAGTTCGCAAGAGCCTTGCCCTTTAAGCGCCGCCTCCGTGGTGTCGTCTGATTTTGTGTCGGGCGACCTGGCAGATGAGGACACCGATGTGATACGGGTCGACCCTGACAATGAGTCAATCGAAATCCAGTCGAACAGTCCCCCTTCCAAGAAAAGAAAGAGGAAGAGGGGGCGGTCTCCCACGCATGGCCGCTACGTGGGTAAGGCCGAGATGGAGCGAAGGCTGAAGGAGTTGGAATGGGCGGAGGCGAAGACCGAAGCCGTGAAGGATCTGGAGGAGTTTCTAGTGAAGCGCGAGAAACGAGGTCCTCCAGACCGCTCCTCGTGGCCAAGGGTCCACCAGACCACGGGACAGACGGGGGCACAGCGTCCCTTATCGAGAAGGTGAGTCTCGTTGTGCGCGCCGTTGAGGAAATTTCCAAGAGGTCGAGGAATTTGAAGGGCACGTTCCAAAGAGGCCTCAAAGAAGCAGCGGCCTCAATTCGCGAGGCAGTTTCGCTCCTCGGACAGAAGTCAGCCGATGAGGAGACGAAAAGGCTGGAGAGAGAGATGGCAGCCTTGAGGGAGGAGAATGACTCCCTCAGGAAAAAGCTCGCAAACATCCGCAAACAATTTGCGGATGCGGAGAGGCGCAGCAGGGGGCGCCAGAAGGCAACAATTACAGACTCGCCGCCGTCACCTGACTGCCAGAGGACTTCCGACCTCAACAAGTGGTCGTGGTTCCTCACCCGAAATGAGCGTGCGTGGCCGGGATCGGGCCGGGAGGGTAGGGGGGACGATTCCTCCCTCTCTCCTGCCCGTTTCTCGCAGCCTGGTCCTTCTGCCCTTCCTCTTTCACCACCGTGCTCGGACGGAGGGGACGAGATGATGGCGCGCATCGTCGCCACTGTTGGCGCGATGCTGGACGCAAGATTTGCGGCACTGAAGGATCGCCTCCCCCCGGAGCCTCCGGGGAAAATCAGGCCGCCTTTGGCAACCGATGCGAAGAGGGGGGAGGATTTTCCTCCTCTCAAGCCGCCTAGGGGCTCGGCTGCGAAGGAGGCGGCCCCCCCCCTACTGCAAAGGCCCCTAGGAAAAAAGGGGAAAAGGTGGCTGGGTCGAAGTCTAGCGAGGGCGGTGATCCGAGAAACGGGCGCCCGCTGGCGAGAGGGGGGCCGCTCTCCCCTCTCGGCTGCCGAAGAACACGTCTGAGGGACCCGCAGCCTCTGTGAAGGGAGGCGTGCATAGGTCTGCCAAAAAGTCGGCCCCTAAAGGATCGGCAAAGCCCTCGGCTGCCCCGGCTGCTCTGTCCGCGAAGAGCGGAGGGACTAGTCGTGGGGCTGCTACCCCTGCCACCTCTGCGCAGCCATCCGGAGACGAGTGGGCGGAGGTGGTTAAGAGGGGGAAGAAGAAGACCTCAACGATGGGACCTAAGACTGCCCCCCTACTAGCAAGGCCCCTCCTCAGGCGAGGAGGGGCGGAGGGAGAGAGGCTTGGCCCATAAAGGTGCGGAAACCCAGGGCGGCCGCGATCGCGCTGACGCTGCCGCCCGAGGCCGAGGAGAAGGGCGTTACATACGTCGACCTTTTATCGAGGGCCAAAGAGGTCATATCCCTCGAGGAGCTGGGGATCACTGCCATCCGAAAGCGCAAAGCGTTCAAGGGTGGCAGAGTGATTGAAGTCCCCGGGGAAGATGGGGCGGCAAAGGCGGATGCCCTGGCGGTAAAGTTGAGAGAGACCTTGGCTGACACCGGTGTCAGGGTGACTCGCCCCACTAAAATGGCGGAGATGAGGGTCACTGGGCTCGAGGAATCCGTGACCCCCGCCGAGGTGGCGACCGCCCTGGCAAGGGTCAGCGGCTGCGCCGCGGCGGAGATAAAGGTTGGCCCGGTTCGTCCGGGCCTTTCGGGAGCGGGGTCAGTTTGGGCCCAATGCCCGGTAGCGCCAATCGGCTGGCAGCGGTGGGGCGACTGTTGGTGGGATGGACGACGGCCCGAGTCCAACTTCTGCCGACACGCCCCGTTCAATGCTACCGGTGCCTGGCCCTCGGTCACGCGAGGGCCCAGTACCCGGCAGCGGAAAACGAGGATCGCAGCGGTGCGTGCTTCCGCTGCGGCCAGCCGGAGCATATAGCGGCCGGCTGCACGGCCGTCCCCAATTGCCCCGTTTGCGCGGAGCTGGGACGGCCAGCGGGGCACAGATGTGGGGAGCCGGCATGCAAGCCGCCCTCCAAAAAGAAGAAAAGGAAGACGGATGAGGCCGCGAGATCCGCGGCTCCCCCACCTCCTGCCGAGATAAGGGGACCCCGATCAGAGGCTCCCTCAACGAGGACAGAAGGGGGCGAAAAATCGACGACGCCGATGGACGACCGCAAAGGCGTCTCCGCCTCCTAGGGTGGTTCCGCCGGAGGACGCGATGGATACGGCCGTATAATGGCTCCCATCCGCGTTCTCCAGGCGAATGTGAACCATGCCGCCGGGGCACAGAACTTGTTCACGCAGGCCATGGCGGCGTGGAGCATCGACGTAGGGGTGATCGCCGAGCCGTACCGCGTGCCAGATCGCTACTGGCACGCGAGCACGTGCGGCAAGCCGGCCATCACATGGAGGAGCACGACAGCCGCGCCTATCCTCCGTCTTCTGAGAAGGGGACAGGGATACGTGGCTGTCAGGTAGGCGAATCTGGCCATCATAGGGGTGTATTGCTCTTCGAACGCGGACGCTCCGCAATTCGAACGGCTCCTGGACGAAGTGGGAGACCTGATCTTGGATCTTTCACTAAGCCGGGCGATCGTCGCCGGGGACATGAACGCGAAATCTCACGCATGGGGGTCCCCGGTGACGAACCATCGTGGGCGCCTCGTCGTGGAGTGGGCGGCCGAGACCGGCCTAGCCGTTTACAACGATGCGCAGAGGCCGGTAGACACGTGCGTGCGACACAACGGGGGGTCCATCATCGATGTAACGTTGGCCACCCCCCAAGTCGCGCGCACGATCAGGGGATGGAGGGTCCTCAAAGAGGTGGAGACGTTGTCGGATCATCGCTACGTTCGATACACGGTCTCCCCTCCCAGGGCCCTCTCTGATCGCCGCCCAGCGCAGAAACACCTCTCGTCACCACGATGGGCGCTCAAAAAGCTCGACACGGAGGCTATGGTCGAGGCCTCGATCGTGAAGGTCTGGCTGAACCCAGCTGGGCCTGTGGGGGTTGAGGAGGAAGCTGACTGGTTCCGCGAAGCGATGCAAGACATATGTGACGCGTCGATGCCCCGGACCGGTCAGTGCCCCCCGGATGGTCGCCAAAGGTACTGGTGGTCCCCCCAGCTGGCCGAGCTTTGGGAGGCCAGCAACTGGAAGCGGCGCCGGTACAACAGGCACCAAAGACGGCGGCGCCGCTGTGGCGACCATCAAGAGATCGAGGCCGAGCTGCACGAGCGCTGCCGAGTCGCAAGGACAGCCTTGCAGCAGGCTATAGCCCGGGCGAAGGCCCAGGCATGGGACGAACTCGTGGAGACTCTCGATCGAGATCCATGGGGGCGGCTTTACAAAATAGTCCGGAATAAACTCCGGACTAGGGAGCCCCCTGTGACAGAGAGTCTCCACCCCCGGGTCTTAAGCGGCGTCCTGGACGGGTTGTTTTCACGGTCCCAGGAAGAGGAAGATGCCGCCCAGCGCAAAGAGGAGGCCCCGATGTTGGACAGGGCCGTCGACCCGGGGGTTCCGGAAATCACCGAGGACGAGATGGTGCGGGCAATCAAAAGGATAAGAGCGAAGAACACCGCCCCTGGTCCCGATGGTGTGCCTGGGCGTGCCTGGGCTATCGCCCTGAGTGCCCTGGGTGACAGGCTCAGGAGATTCTTCTACGGTCTCCTGTGCAAAGGATGGTTCCCCCAGCGATGGAAGGAAGGCCAACTGGTCCTTCTTCGGAAGGTGGGGCGCCCCGAGGACTCACCCTCCGCATATCGCCCCATAGTGCTCCTCGACGAGGTCGGCAAGCTATTCGAGAGGATAGTGGCGGGCCGCCTCGTCGAGCACCTGGAGCGGAAAGGCCTTGATCTGTCGGAGCGGCAGTTCGGGTTCCGCAGGGGCAGGTCGACGATCGACGCGATCTTACGCGTCAAAGCCCTTGCAGACGAGGCCGTCGCCGACGGAGGGATGTTGATCGCGGTGTCTCTGGACATCGCGAACGCGTTCAACACCCTGCCCTGGAGAATCATCAGGGAGGCGCTCGAGTACCATCGGGTGCCTTCCTACCTCCGGGCCATGATCGGGGCCTACCTTAAAAGTAGGAAGATCACCTACGTGGGTCGGGACGGTACCCTCTACAGCAGGGACGTCAGCTGTGGAGTCCCACAGGAGTCAGTCTTAGGTCCCCTGCTGTGGGACATAGGGTACGACTGGGTCCTTCGGGTCGCCCTGCGCCCGGGCCTGGAGCTCGTCTGCTACGCCGACGACGCCGTGCTTCTGGCCCGGGGCGTGAATTGGGACAAGGCAAGATGCCTCGCCACGGCTGGCACGGAGGAGATTTTGCGCAGGATCAGCATGTTGGGATTGAAGGTGGCCTTGGAGAAGACCGAGGCCATGTGGTTCCACGGGCCTCGGCGACGGCCGCCGAAAGGAGCCTACCTGCGGATCGACAGCGTTCGCATCGAGATCAGGCACAGTATGAAACACTTGGGCCTGACTCTCGACAGCCGCTGGGACTTCAAGGCGCATTTCGATTGCTTTGTCCCCCGACTAAGGGCCGCGTCCTTGGCCTTGAGCCGGCTGATGCCCAACATCGGGGGACCGGGTAGAAGCTGCCGCCGACTCTACGAGAGCGCGGTGCGGTCAATGGCCCTGTACGGGACCCCCGTGTGGCACGACGCCCTGAGAAAAGGGAAAAACCTTCCGCACCTCAGGGGCGTCCAAAAATCCGTTGCCACACGGATAGCCAGGGGATACCGCACCATCGCCTATGAGGCGGCGTGCGTCTTGGCCGGGTTACCACCTCCGCGACGCAGTGTTCGACCTGTGGGAGGCGAGGCTGGCCAATCCTACGGCCGGCCTCAGAGTCGTGGAGGCTATCCGCCCCGTGCTACGGGAATGGGCGGATAGGCGGCGGGGCGCCATCACCTTCCGAATGGTGCAGATCATTAGCGGCCACGGCTGCTTCGGCCAGTACCTGCACCGGATCGGAAGGGAGCAAAACGCTTTGTGTCACCATTGCGGAGCGCACCAGGACACGGCGAAACACACGGTTGAGCAGTGTCCGGCGTGGAACGCCCAGCGCCATGTCCTGGTGCAGGAGATAGGCGCGGATCTTTCGCCGCAGGCCCTTGACAAGGCTGTTCTTAGCGACGAGAGACAACGAAAGGCGGTCTGCTCCTTCTGCGAGCACGTTATGCTGCAGAAGGTGGAGGCAGAGCGGGAAAGGGAAACGGACCCGCTCTTCCATCCCGCTAGGAGGAGAAGAGGCGGGGCACGCCGCAGAGCGCACGCCCGGCTACCGCAATGATCGGGGTCCGGTGCGGGACGACGGATAACTCGCCTCCCGTATCGGTGCCCCACCCGCCGTGTCAACGGCGAGAGTGGCGGAGGGAGGGGGGGCTTCGCTCTGCCCCCTAGGGGGCGGTTCACCCCCTCTCTCTCTACTCAGAAGATCCCCTCCCCTGACCGATGAGGGGAGCGGCCGGAAAACAAGTTTTTCGGCCGTGCAAAGGAGCGGGGCGGTGGTGAGATATACTCTCACTGCCGCCATCTGGGGGAGCGACCGACGTCATCCCCCGACCGCTCCTTCTTTCGGGTCTTGGGCCTCGGGTGCGGGGACGCCCGGGGTCCCGGTCGGGGCCCGAGAGAAGGGGCGAAACCGCGCGGTGTTTCCGCGGTCTCGTCCACAACAATTGAGCTAGGGGAAGGGCATGCATTCCCTCCCCTTGTACGTGCGCAGGGGCCTACCCCCAAAAATAAGGGGGTGGGCGAATACGTCAGTGGGGGCGCGGTGAATGTGAGTCGACCCCGCAATCCCCCACAGCTTGGCGACGCGCAAGAACACCAAGGGGTTTTAGCTGGTAGTCTGGCGGGGTCGCCTGCCGGGAATCCAGCATACCCCGCGTCTCTCCCCCGAGAGCGCAGACATGCCTAAATGCATTTCCCCTCGCAAAAAAAAAGGTAATATAGTTTTGTGAAAAAGATATAAAGCTATCACTTAGGTTAGATATATGTCACTTGAGTTAAGTTAGGTAATATAATTTTGTAAAGAAAAAATTAAAGATTTCACATCTTTTTTTTTTAAATACATGTCACTTGAGTTAAGTTAGATAATATAATTTTGTGAAAAAGATATAAAGCTACCACTTAGGTTAGATTTTTGAATTTACAAAATACATTGCGTGTACTTGGCACTTTTTTTACTTTTTTTGAAAAAAGTAATTTTGTACTGATATTACCTATTTTATAGTGTTAAGCAAGGATCTGCAAAACATTTTAATTTTTTATTTTTTAATTATTCACAAAATTAGCAATAACAACAAATACATAAAAATTAATAATATTTAAGTAAAAGTAAATTATACATTTCTCACAAAAATTGAAGGAACACTAAATTTATCTTTAAAAATAGGCAAAATTTGAGCAGTTGTAACTTTGTTAAAAATGAATAAAATTTAAATTTCAAGCTTAAAACCTCTACTTTCAAAAGGTTACTATTATTCGTCCAATTTTTATTATGTCTAGACATAATTTTAATTCAGCGAATTTTTATTATGCCATGACATAATTTTAATTCTGCCGCTAGGGAATTTTTAAGTCGATTCTTATGAATTAAGCTTGAATTCGATGTCTAGGTGACCCAGGTTGACGATAACGAGGTCCACATAGTGCGCTCCATAGTTTTCGGTGTCCATGTGTATTAATACCTTGAATTCGATGTCCACGTGTTCCAGGTTGCCGATGACGGGTTCCAGATAGTGCGCTCCATAGTTTTCGGTGTCCAGGTGTAATAATACGTTGAATTCGATGTTTAAGTGTCCCACGTTGCCGATGACGAGGTCCACATAGTGCGCTCCGTAGTTTTCGGTGTCTACGTGTATTAATACCTCGAATTCGATATCTACGTGTCCCACATTCAGATTTAAAGTTATTAATACACCTAGACACCAAAAACTACTTTACAGAACTTTTTTACAGAAACACAAATCATATTATGAAAATATTTGTTTTTTATTTAAAGAGGTTATGTATATGAATTTTAATTGTATATATTGTAACATATTAATTTTTTTTAAATATTTTTAAGCAAATTTTATTTATAAATTTTAATTTTCAGAAATGGCGGATAGATTTAGAATGGACGATTTAATTTTTCGTAACATTATTGATCAAGCTATGGATCTCATTAATAGCTCAGATTCTGACTCATCATCAGAAGTTAGTTCTGATGAAGAGCTGCTGTTATTGGATGATGTTAATATTGTTTATTTAATTTATTAATTTAATTTATTAATTTAACATTTTAAATATATACACGCACACATTACATCCATTTTTTGTCTACATGCAGGAGCAGAAACGTATAAAAGTGCAGAAAGTAGAAAATTATTTTCATACAATTTCTGTAATGCATGACAAAACATTTCAGTCACATTTTCGTCTCACGAGAGATTCTTTTGAAGTAAGTATACATATATACGTTAGAAACATTGTAATTTAAAATTAAATTATAATAATATAATTTTAAAATAATAATTTAATAATAACAGTAATAATATTGATAATAATAACACTAAATATGATAAATATATATTTTTATTAATATATATGTTATTAATATATGTTATTAATATATTTTATTAATGCAATTAATAATATATATATACATTATATGTGTATATAGATATAATGTAATAAATGTATATAAATTGTATATATGTATATATTTATTATATTATATAATTAATAATTTAAAATGAATTTAATAATATTAGGTTGTCAGAAGAGCAGTTGGTCCTATTCTTGAGTCTAATAATAATAATAATAATGGAGGTCATCCTAATGTACCTTTGGAAAAAGCAATATTGTCAACTGTGTGGTTACTAGGAAATTAAGATTCTTTTCGAAAAGTTAGTAATCTATTTAACTTAAGCCCAAGTACTGTACATAAATTATTTTACGATGAATGCGGTGCTTTGTGTAATATGATAAATGAACACCTATACTGGCCAAATCAGGCAGAATTCCAAAATATAAGACGAGAGTTTAACGAGCTCAGAGGACCAAATGGTTTCCCAGACGTGATATGTGCAGTTGATGGAATGCATATAGAAATTCCAGCTCCAAAAGACGATGCTATGAGTTATTATAACCTAAAAGAATTCCATTCGATTCTTTTACAAGGGATGTGCGATGCAAAATGTAAATTTATTGACATCTTTGTTGGATGGCCCGGTGCAACTCATGATGCTCGAATGTGGAGAGAAAGTCCAATTAGTCAGGCACTTGCAGAAAATCCAACACTTATACCAGAAGGAGCTCATATTTTAGGAGATTCTGCATACACTTTAACCTTATTTATTAACACCATTCCGTGATAATGGGCATTTATCTCAAAGACAAAAGTTTTACAATAAAAAATTAAGTTTAAAGAGAATTGTCATTAAGCAAGCATTTGGAAGACTAAGATGTAGATTTAGAAGATTAAAATATTTAAATATGTCTCTCATGAACGAAATGAAAATAGTTGTTATTGCTGCTTGTGTTCTGCATAATATTTGTATCCGATGTAATGATAAAATCGATTTAAGTGACGACGAACCTGAAAATGAGGATGAGAACCGGAATGAAGACAATGCCATTTGTGAAGCGGATAATGATAAAAGAAATAGAATTGCCGATATTCTGTGGACAAATAGAAGACATGAATAAATTATATTTATTAATAAACAGAATAATAAATTTCTTTCGCCAGTATATAGAATAACAATTAAGTAATTTAAATCGACCGTGACTGGCAATATATAACGTCTTTTCGATATGAACATTGAAAAACTGTGAGCCAACTTGGTTTGTCGGATTCACACAGCACTTTTTTCCGGATCAATCATCGAGACATTATTAATTTTGACCATGGTTTTTGGTCAGTTGATGTAATTTCTAAATTAAATAGTTTTTAAATTTTATTGCGAAAAATATTACCCCAGCCAGGGTTTGAACCTGGAACCTCCCGTATACCGTGCGGGCGTCGTGCCAATTCGACCACTGAGGCTGTAGTAATATTCATCGCAATAACAACTATAAGATGGAGCACCGATTACTAGGTCGACGGTGTATAATAAACAGAATAATAAATTTCTTTCGCCAGTATATAGAATAACAATTAAGTAATTTAAATCGACCGTGACTGGCAATATATAACGTCTTTTCGATATGAACATTGAAAAACTGTGAGCCAACTTGGTTTGTCAGATTCACACAGCACTTTTTTCCGGATCAATCATCGAGACATTATTAATTTTGACCATGGTTTTTGGTCAGTTGATGTAATTTCTAAATTAAATAGTTTTTAAATTTTATTGCGAAAAATATTACCCCAGCCAGGGTTTGAACCTGGAACCTCCCGTATACCGTGCGGGCGTCGTGCCAATTCGACCACTGAGGCTGTAGTAATATTCATCGCAATAACAACTATAAGATGGAGCACCGATTACTAGGTCGACGGTGTATAATAAACAGAATAATAAATTTCTTTCGCCAGTATATAGAATAACAATTAAGTAATTTAAATCGACCGTGACTGGCAATATATAACGTCTTTTCGATATGAACATTGAAAAACTGTGAGCCAACTTGGTTTGTCAGATTCACACAGCACTTTTTTCCGGATCAATCATCGAGACATTATTAATTTTGACCATGGTTTTTGGTCAGTTGATGTAATTTCTAAATTAAATAGTTTTTAAATTTTATTGCGAAAAATATTACCCCAGCCAGGGTTTGAACCTGGAACCTCCCGTATACCGTGCGGGCGTCGTGCCAATTCGACCACTGAGGCTGTCTCGATGATTGATCCGGAAAAAAGTGCTGTGTGAATCCGACAAACCAAGTTGGCTCACAGTTTTTCAATGTTCATATCGAAAAGACGTTATATATTGCCAGTCACGGTCGATTTAAATTACTTAATTGTTATTCTATATACTGGCGAAAGAAATTTATTATTCTGTTTATTATACACCGTCGACCTAGTAATCGGTGCTCCATCTTATAGTTGTTATTGCGATGAATATTACTACAGCCTCAGTGGTCGAATTGGCACGACGCCCGCACGGTATACGGGAGGTTCCAGGTTCAAACCCTGGCTGGGGTAATATTTTTCGCAATAAAATTTAAAAACTATTTAATTTAGAAATTACATCAACTGACCAAAAACCATGGTCAAAATTAATAATGTCTCGATGATTGATCCGGAAAAAAGTGCTGTGTGAATCCGACAAACCAAGTTGGCTCACAGTTTTTCAATGTTCATATCGAAAAGACGTTATATATTGCCAGTCACGGTCGATTTAAATTACTTAATTTATATTTATTAATATTATAACATTTCGTAAGTATGTAACAGGTACATTACAAGTATTGTCAATAAAGTGAAGTATTTTTAACAAAATACATTAGTATATATATTTTCAATATATGACAACATATTTAACAGTCATAAGTACGAATCTCTTAACATAAAATATAAAGATGTCTTAATATTATAAGAACATACCCCCAAACAACACCACGTCCTAAATCAGAACATAAAATGTCATTACGATATCTTTTGGACATTATATCAAAAGTCATATAAGAAGTCTTTATGCCCCGATTTTGAATGTGGTGTTATATTTGAATAACATTTTATAATATACAAAAAAACGTTAGTATTGTATTGAAACATTTAAGAACAAAAAAATAAATTGTATCTAGATCATATTTGACTTAATGACAAAAAATATTAAAACAAGACATCTGAGACCAAACAAAAAATCCAACTTTATCTAGTGAGATCATACTTAACTTTAAACCGGTCAATTCGAAGTGTGGCTATTGCGGCTTTATTTTAAAAGGGTCATGCGGAACAATATTCTTGCAAACCGGAGCCGTGTTGGCTCCGTGTCCGCTCGCGGTGCCCGCTCCTGTGGCAGCACGCGGTACTCACGTGTTCGCCTCGGCCCTCTCCCCGGACCGGGTGGATCATCGAGTAGCTTGGCCCGGGAAAAGGAGGATGAGCGAGCCGTGAGTGCGAAGTCGGTCGTTCGTAGCAGCGCTTTTCGGAAAGTACGCTTCGGAGTTATCGCGTTGTAAAACCGGTGATCAGCCGCGCCCCTCGTCTACACGCTACTTATACTATACTCTTCTCTAAATAAAGTGTAAGCCGCTGTCGGATATAAGATCGGCAAGGCGAGAAACATATTTTGGTCCTTCGAGCCGGATCCCGGATCCTTGATCGTGGTGTGAGACGGGCGCGAGGAAACTTTGCGAACTTTCGCTGCCGCGTGGCAACGCTCGAGCCGGCGTCGGTCGACAGTGGACGTCTCGGAGTGCCAAAGCGGGCAACTCGTGGACAGAAGTGGAGTGAAGTGGGGAGACAGTGGAATGTCGGCCGTACGGAAAGGATTGCGGGATAAATCGCGGCTACGCGAGATCTCCCCGCTCACCGCGCGGCACCGCGCCTACGTACTCCGTTGCCCCGCTCACCGCGCACCACCGCGACTACGTGCTCCGTTGCCCCGCTCACCGCGCACCACCGCGCCAACATGCTCCGTTGCTCCGCTCACCGCGCGGCACCGCGCCTACGTGCTCCGTTGCTCCGCTCACCGCGCACCACCGCGCCTACGTGCTCCGGCGCCCCGCTCACCGCACGGCACCGCGCCTACGTGCTCTGTCGCCCCGCTCACCGCGCGGCACCGCGCCCACGTGCTACGCGCTCCGCGCAGCTCGTCTCTCGTGTCGTACAGGGGCACATCTCTCGTTGATCTACGATGACGTCGGTCCAGAAATCGGACCAGAAGATGGACCCTGCTCTCAGGAAGCAGTTGGCGATCAAGGGCTACATCGATCGCTTTTGGGAGAACTTGATTAAAGTCGGAAAGGACAAGATCACGCAATCCTACCTGAAGGCTCGCCTTTCGCTGCTCGAGGACTACTGGCACCGCTTTGAACGAGCACTGTCCTCCTCGAGCTCGACGACGCGGCCACCGCGGACTACATGTCCAAGGACTTGTACACCGCTACAGAGGACAACTATATCGCCACCAAGACGAAGATCACCATCCTGTTGAGGGATGAGGGGGCGTCTAGAGCCGACACCTCGGCGGTCTTTATGAAGCAAATTCAGTTGCCGAAGATAAGTTTGCCAACGTTCTCAGGGGAGCAACTGACGTGGGAGAGTTTCCGCGACCTGTTCAGGTCTCTCGTCCACGAAGTGCCAGATCTGGCCCCCGTTCAAAAACTGCCATACCTTAAGGCCAGCTTAACCGGCGAGGCGGCTGCCATTATCGCCAACATGGAGCTGACGGACAGGGGATACGAGACGACGTGGTCGGAGCTGATCTTGCGCTACGACAACCGGAGAGTTCTCCTGTCTACGCACATGCGTGTCTTCCTCTCCAGCCCCGCCATGGCGAGACCATCGTCGGCGGATCTGAAGCAAATTATCAGTGTCGCGCTACAGGCGAGGCGCTCCTTTGAGTCGCTCGGCCGACCCGTGGCGCACTGGGACGACTGGTTCGTCCACGTGATTGTGGAGAAACTCGATTTTCAATCGCGTCTCTTCTGAGAGACGTCACTGCGAACCAGCTCGGAGTTCCCTACCTTTCGCCAGCTGCAAGACTTCTTGCAGACCCGGGTCAGAGCCTTGGACGCCACGAACCCCAAGGGTTCCGTTGCCCCTGTCACGACTGCGGCAAAACAGGATCGCAAGGCCAAGGTGAATGCCCTAACGGCGTCGGCCCCTGAAACCGCAGGATCAAACAGACGGTGCTCTCTCTGCCAAGGCAACCATCTCTTTGGCTACTGCCCGCGATTCAAAGAGATGCCGGTGCCTCAACGCCGGGAGTGCGTGAAAAAGCAGGGAGCCTGCTTCAACTGCCTCAGAACGAAACACTTAGTTTCAAGTTGCCCTTCTGCCGTGCGATGCCTTCGCTGCCAAGAAAAGTATCACACTTTGCTGCATTTGACAGACTCCTCAGTGACCGCGGAGCCCGCCGAGAAGGGAGCCTTGAACCCTGCCGTGTCGGCTAAAGAAGCCCCGCCCAGCGCTGCGGTGGCCACTAACGTCGCCGCGCTTGCTGCCGCTTCGGGCCGCTCGGTCTTGCTGGCTACAGCTCAGGCAACCTTCAAAAATAAAACCGGCGATTCGGTTATCGCCCGCGTGTTACTGGACTCAGGCTCCGAAGCCTCTTTTCTCTCCGACCGAGTAGCACGCGCCTTGCGCCTGCCGAGAAGCCGCGTTCATATGTCAGTTTCCGGCCTCTAGGGCGCGACCTCGGGTGTCTCAACCCATGCCATCTCGGTGACGTTGGGCTCGCCGCACGCCCCTGAGATGTGCCTTTATCTGCCGGAGATGCTCCTGTTGCCAAAGTTGACGTCGGTCCTCCCACAACAACCAATGATCCGGCAAGACTGGCCCCACATACTCGGGCTGACGTTCGCGGATCCGCGCTACGACCAGCCAGCATCAGTGGACGCGATCCTAGGAGCAGATGCCTATGGGAGGCTAATCCAGGACGGCTTCAGGCCGGGCCCCCTAGGGGCGCCTTCAGCTCAGTCGACATTGCTGGGCTGGGTCCTCATGGGCCACGCAACGAACCCCACCGCTGACCCAGAGCGCGCCGGCGTCGCCGTGCATCACGCTTCGGTCTCGTGCAGTGACCTCGACCGGTCGCTCCAGCGGTTCTGGGAGATGGAAGAGCTGTCTAACGAGAAGGCTCCCTCGCCCGAAGATCTCCACTGCGAGGTGTTGTTTGCGGCTACGCATACTCGCGACGCGAGCGGCCGATACACCGTCCGGCTTCCGAAACGCGAGGACACCGGGAGGCAGTTAACCCCTAACCGCGCTGAGGTGCTCCGCATGCTGCTCAGCTTGGAGCGTCGGCTGATACGTGACACTCGACTACGGGACCATACCAATACACGGCGTTCATGGCCGACTACCTGAGTCTAGGCCATATGGCGGCGGTCCCGGATGCGGAGATTGACCGTCCCGAGGCCCACTACCTGCCGCATCACGCGGTCATTAAAAGCTCGGATCTAGGAGGTAAAATTCGCGTTGTTTTCAATGCCTCCTTTAGCACCGCAACCGGCTCCCTCAACGACCTGCTACTCCCTGGTCCTAAACTTCAATCCGACCTGTGGCTGATCTTGTCCCGCTGGCGCCTTTTCAAATTCGTATTCACTTGTGACATTATAAAAATGTTTCGACAGATCCGTGTCCACCCGGAAGACACCCACCTTCAACGTATTCTGTGGCGTCCGGACCCCGCCGCGGAGGTCCAAGACTTCTACCTACTGACCGTTGTATACGGTACGGCCTCGGCCCCCTACCTTGCGCTCCGAGTGCTGATTCAGCTAGCCGACGACGAGGGTAAGGCCTATCCTCTGGGCGCGAAAGCCATTAAACAAAACAGCTATATGGACGACTTCTATGGCGGCGGACACACCCTGGAAGAGGCTCTGGAGCCTCTACGCCAACTCGTGGCGATCCTCAGGGCGGGAGGCTTTGAGCTGAGTAAGTGGGCAGCCAACACACCGGAACTCTGCCCGGATGGGGAATCGACGGCGAAGCTTCTCCATGATCGAGAAGGCGTGAGCACCCGCGTACTATGGAGCCCTGCCGACGAACGCTTCGTCCTGCGCGTGGCGCCTCCCACCAGAGTATCGGGCTCTACCAAGCGGTCCGTGCTGTCGGACGTAGCCCGGTTTTTTGACCCACTGGGTTGGGCAGCGCCGGTACTCATATTCGGCAAAATCTTTATACAAGACCTGTGGATGGCTAGACTAGACTAGGATCAACCGCTTCCGGAGGGACTCCAGTCCTCTTGGACAAAGTTCACGGAGACCTTGCCCTACTTGAATGCATTGAGCGTTCCACGCTCAGTCGGCTACGAGGTTGACGGCACCGTCGAGCTCCATGGGTTTTCCGACGCGTCTAGCCGGGCCTACGCTGCGGCTGTCTATCTGCGGTGCACGGACGCATCCGGGGAAGTTTCTGTCCATTTGGTGGTGGCTAAGACCAAGGTGGCCCCGGTCCGACCGGTCACCATACCGCGATTGGAGCAAGGCGCCCTGTTGCTCGCTGAGCTACTCGACGCAACCGGCAAGGGTCTCGACCTGAGCGGTGCGCAGAAGTTCGCCTGGATAGACGCCGCCGTGGTGCTCGCCTGGATCCGATCTCATCTTTCCCGCTGGAAACCCTTTGTGGCGAACAGGGTCGCAAAGGTACAGGATCTGCTGTTCCCCCCGAACTGGAGATATGTGCTGTCGGCGGAAAACCTGGCCGACGCCGCGACGAGAGGCATATCGCCCAGTAAGCTGGCCACGCTAGACCTCTGGTGGCGTGGCACTACATGGCTCAGGGACTACAATTATGCGTGGTCCGAGCCAACGGTCGCTGATACTGATGTAGGGAGGGAGGAGCAGCGGATTGTGACGACTCAAGTCGCAAGACGACCCACCGAGGACAATCCCGTCCTATTGCGCTTCTTGTCTTTATCACGCTTACTCCGTGTTACGGTATTCTGTTTTAGATTCCTTCACAACACCCGTAACCCCCGGAACAAGAAAGAGGGCTTTGTCACCAGAGACGAACTGGACGCGACTCGACTCCGCTGGGTGAGAATTGCGCAGCGGCACAACTTTCCGGACGAGATAGCGCAACTCGGGGACTCAAGGCCACTCCCGGCTCGTTCCCCTCTCTTGCCACTCCGCCCATTCTTGGACCACGAAGGGCTGCTGCGCCTGGGTAGCCGACTGCAGCACGCATTCCTGCCCTTTGAGGAGAAGCACCCACTTATACTGGCAAAAGACAACCCCCTCTCCCTCCTGCTGGTGCGGGAGGCTCACATGACGTCGCTGCATGGAGGCCCCCAGTTGACCCGTAACCTACTCCTCCGAAGGGTATGGATCCTCCGGGCCAACTCCCTCATTCGAGCCGTGATCCACAAGTGCGTGACCTGCGCACGACTCCGAGGCGCTACAGCGGCGCAGCAAATGGGACAGCTGCCAGCGGAACGCGCCCGCCCGGGTCGGCCCTTCCAGTCCGCCGGCGTTGACTACGCCGGCCCCGTGTTCCTTCGGACTACGAAAGGCCGCGGCCACAAGGCCGTCAAAGGCTATATCTGTCTGTTTGTGTGCTTGTCCTCCAAGGCCATACACTTGGAAGCCGTCTCTGACTTATCCTCTGCTTCATTTTTAGCCGCATTCAAGCGATTCACGGCCCGTCGGGGCCACTGCCGACTTCTGATGAACGACAATGGGACCAATTTCCGCGGAGCCGCCAAGGAGCTGCGCGCAATGTTTAAGGCAACCTCCAGCTTCTACCATGCTAGCGCCGCGGACTTGGCCAACCACGGCACAGAGTGGTCGTTCACCCCCCCCCCCGGGGCGCCCACTTCGGAGGGTTGTGGGAAGCCGGCGTCAAGTCGGTGAAGTACCACCTACGGAGCGTGCTCGGGGAGCACAAGCTCACCTTCGAGGAGATGGCGACACTGCTGTCCCAAGTTGAGGCCTGCCTTAACTCGCGGCCTCTGTACGCGCTGAGCAACGACCCGTCGGATCTGTCCGCGCTGACCCCGGGCTCCCGGGACCCCATCTGCTCGTTGGCGAGCCACTTGTAAACATACCGGAGCCTTCCCTGCTGGGCGCTGACGTGAACCGACTGCCGTCACGATAGGTCTTGGTCTCTGGTATGCGCGACCACTTCTGGAGTCGTTGGTCGAGAGAATACGTGCACCATCTACAGCAACTCAAAAAATGGAGGAGGACATCGCCGAACCTCGAGGTGGGCACGCTCGTGCTCCTCAAGGACGAGCTGCAGCCCCCCGCCAAATGGGCGCTAGCGCGAGTCACTGCCCTTCATCCCGGCTCCGACAGGCTGGTGCGCGTCGTCAGCATTAAAACCGCTTCTGCCGCATTCAGGCGGCCGATCGCGAAACTGTGCCCGCTCCCGATCGAACCTCGGGCCGACCGCGAAAGTGTGCCCCCGGGAGGGCGTGACGGTTAAACCGCCGTGTAAATATATTGTACATTGTGTAAATATTAGCTTGTAAGCCAATAGTGTAAGAGACGTCCGTCGTCTAGTGAAGATTGTAAACTAGTAACCTGGCCCCGCCAGGCGCCATGGCGGGCGGTGCCCCTGGAGACTATGTTAATTTCGTCTAGTGGACGAGGCGGGCGGGATGTTACAAACCGGAGCCGTGTCGGCTCCGTGTCCGCTCGCGGTGCCCGCTCCTGTGGCAGCACGCGGTACTCACGTGTTCGCCTCGACCCTCTCCCTGGACTGGGTGGATCGAGTAGCTTGGCCCGGGAAAAGGAGGATGAGCGAGCCGTGAGTGCGAAGTCGGTCGTTCGTAGCAGCGCTTTTCGGAAAGTACGCTTCGGAGTTATCGCGTTGTAAAACCGGTGATCAGCCGCGCCCCTCGTCTACACGCTACTTGTACTATACTCTTCTCTAAATAAAGTGTAAGCCGCTGTCGGATATAAGATCGGCAAGGCGAGAAACAAATATTAAACCATCACTGTTTCACCACATACGACGAAAATGTCGATGTCATCAATGTTGATGAAAATGCCGTGGTCACTATGAGTATGTTAAAAAATTATGTTTTTTTTTCTGAATAATTATAGCGACAGTTGCATGAAAAGTTATATTTATTTACTTACTTATGTAGTGTAATTCTTTAGAAAGGTCTTACCCGTTATAAATTTTATCCGTTAAAATTCCGGTAAACTTTTAGGCCCAGTTTCACAAGTGTCGGTTAACTTTTAATCTTAGATTAACTTACTCTTCGTCTCTTTCTAATAATGCTCGTTTCTACCAACGCAGTTAAAAAGTTAATCCCTAGTGACATTCGGTTAACCAAAGTTTGCCAAAATATTAGTTTCTACCAATAATAAACTCACGTTTAAACGCACGTAAATCCAGTTTAATTTAAACGATCAATATTGACCGTTTAGCATTGTTAAACTACGGTTAAAAAATGTAACTAGCTAGTTCTGTAGACAAAAATTGTGTGAAAAGGTTATATATAAGGTTATTAATGAGGTTATATATATATTAAATAAAGTAAATATATTAATTAAAGTAAACATAAAGTAAATAAAAAAGTAATAATAATAATAAAATTGATGTAAACATTTTTCATGATACAGAAATTTTCATAATTTATAATATAGAAGTTATACGTAGGAAATATGATGCCCCAGCATTTATTAAACTTATTGTCTTCTGATGATGAAGATATTGTGAATGTGAGACCGATCAGAAGAAGGAAAAGATTTAAATATCGTATTAATTATTTGGAAGAGCTTGATGACATCGAATTCATAATGCGATTTCGAATAAGTAAAAGATCTGTGTTATCAGTGTTACAACACATAAGGGAAGAATTAGAATTTGCAACAAATAAGTAAGTAGAAACTATTTTGTAGGAATTGTAATGTGAGAGGAGGTAAAATACAGGCGAACCAGTCTTAGCCAATATAATGCAGGTTATATATTTTTCTGACAAGGGACGAGAACAGAATACAGGAAGTGAAGTTTTGTAGATGTGTGTAGCGCGCAAGTGTGGACAGATTCGAACTGTTAGTGAAGCGCTTACTCCAACACCCCTTCTCGCTTCGATCAGTTCGAAGAAAAAAAAATCATTGGACTCCTAAATGGTCCGTCAATTCCATGAAGCGTTCCTTAGGTAATGGTTTCATCAATAGGTCGGCCAGCATCACATGAGACGGACAGTGTTGTACAGCTATTATTTTCTTCTCCCGTAAATTTCGAATTTGATGATACCGTACATGGATATGTTTGGTGCGTGCTTCACACCGGTCTGATTCAATTAGATGTATACATCCCTGGTTATCTTCATTGATGATGGTCGGCCCCTTTATAGGAATATTCATGTCTTTCAGTAGTTGTGTAAGCCATAGCAATTTTTTACTTGCATATGAAGCTGCAATATATTCAGCTTCTGTCGATGACATAGCTACTGTTGTCTGTTTACGGCTTGACCAAGCTACGGTTCCATTTCCCAGTCGAAATATATATCCACTAGTCGACTTCCTGTCAGTTGTGTCTCCAGCCCAATCTGCGTCCACGAAACATTCCAGCTCCGTTTCTCCGAAGGAAGACAATCTTAATTTCTTGTTTATTGTAGATGCGAGGTAACGCATTATTCTCTTGACTGCTTTCCAGTCTTTTTCTGTAGGATTCTCTACGCAGCGGGTTAAGATACCTACTGCCAAAGCAATATCTGGATACTGTAGCGATGTATAATAATGAACCGATGGCTTTTCTGTACTGAGAATTATGTGGTAGTCTTGTACTATTGTCTGCTCCTGAGCTCAAGAAACTTGTTTCCATTGGTGTAGCCATTGGTTTTGGTTCCAGTAATCCATATTCTACCAACATTTTGGAGATCTTCCCCTTCTGGCTGAGTAAGAACGATCCATCTGTTTCGCGTTCTATCTGAACGCCGAGATAATGGCTGACATCTCCTAAATCCCTGATGTTGAAATGTCCCTGAAGTTCTCTGCTTACTTCCTGAGTCACCTTTGTAGATGTCCCCGCCACCAAAAGATCATCAACGTAGAGCAGAATGTAGGTTGTGCTCCCATCCTTCTCCTGTCTAGTATATAGGCACTTGTCAGCATTTTTCTGTTCAAAACCCATCTCAGTGAGTGCCTCGGTAGCCCTCTCATTCCATGCACGCCCTGACTGCTTGAGCCCGTAGAGACTCTTTAGTAGTCTCAAAACTTTGGATTCGTGTCCACGCTTTTGGAAACCTGGTGGTTGTTCCAAATAGATCTCTTCTTCTAGTAGTCCGTTTAAATATGCACTCTTCACATCCAAATGACGTACGTGCATTTTCTTGTGAGCTGCTACAAGAAGTAAAATACGAATCGTTTCATGCTTGACCACGGGCGCGAATGTCTCATCGTAGTCTGTTCCGTGAGACTGACAGAAACCTCTAGCTACCAGGCGAGCCTTGTAAGTGTGAACTTGACCTTCGCTATTTAGTTTAGCCTTGAAAACCCATTTGCAGGTGATTGTCTTCTTCCCTGGTGGAAGATCAGTCAGCTCCCATACTTGATGCTCGTTTAGAGACTTCATTTCTTCCTCAGCTGCAGTAATCCACGGCTGTCGTTCTCGTAATGGTAGTTGTAACATCTCCGTCCATGATTGCGGTTCTTTGACCGGATTTGTTTGTACCTTATAGACCAGTTTTTGCGGAGGTACACCTTTATTCGTCCGTTGTGATACCCGTCTTTTTGGTGTTTCCGGTGTTGATAGCGGCATCTCATATTCTTCGTCAGACGTGTTGCCCTCAATTTCCTCTTCTGGTCTTGAAACTTCTTCTTCATAACTTGTCTCTGGCATCTCATACTCGATTCCTTTTATTCCATTAGTTTCTTCTGCTCCTTCATCTCGTGAAATTTGATGCAAGCTAGTTTGATTTACGTCGTGTTCTATTATTCTTACAGAACGACTGATCCATATTCGATTTGTACTTGGATCCAAAATTTGATAGCCCTTAGTGTTTCCATCGTAACCGACAAGCACGCCTTTCTCAGCTTTATCATCCCATTTTCTGCGTTTTTGTTTAGGAATGAGCGAATATACTTTTGATCCAAATATTCTAATATGACTAATATCTGGTTTTTCTCCAGTGAATAATATAATTTAACAGGGGTTTTATTGATACTGCGACTTGTCATCCGGTTCTGCAGGTTGCGGTTAAAACTGCTTCTCCCCAAAAACGATTGTCCAGATTGGCGTCCAAAAGCATACACTTCGCAGCTTCCGTCAAAGACCTGTTTCTGCGTTCTGCCACGCCGTTCTGCTGTGGGGTATAAACTACCGTAAGTTGATGCTGTATTCCTTCTTTCCGTAAGAATTAGCTCAGATGATACGTATTCTCTACCGTTATCCGTACGTAGGGCAATTGGCTTTCTACCAAATCTTGTGTACATTGCTGCCATATATTCCTTTATGATACCAGGAACCTCATCCTTTGATTTCAGCAAACGCACCACTGTAAAACGAGAATAGTCATCAATAAGAGTTAAAAAATATCTGTTACCGTTCGGTGTAGCTGTCTGCATCGGTCCACATAAATCTGAGTGAACTAGTCTTATTGGTTCTTTCTCTCTGCTTTTGCTTTCCGGGAATTTCGTTTGAGCCAACTTTCCTTTAATGCAGTGTTCACATACTATCTCATCAGAACACTCAGCTACGTTTATTCCTGTTGCCCATCCTTTATCTATTAAAAGTTTTATCGCAGCCGGATCCCTGTGACCTAAACGACGATGCCATTGATGTATGCATGTTGCCACGTTTGCAACCCGAGTCGAAGCTTCTACTTCAGTTGTTCTCAGTCTAAACATATTTCCATCGTTGTCTGCGAGAGCGATGACTTGTCGTCCTTGATAGAAGGTGCAGATATCTCTCTTGAATACCACTCGATGACCTTGTTCCGTTATTCTTCGTACAGAAAGTAATCCGCCATCAAGCTCGGGAACGTAGAGCACATTCTTTAGTTCTATCATTTGAATGTGATTGTTTAAAATCTTGCAGGCTAAACGACCATCTCCGATTCCAGTTGCCTTAACAAAAGAACCATCAGCGAGATATATTTTTGTAGCAGTTTCTTGCAATACTGAGAAAAAACCTTTTTCGTTCGTCATATGATTCGTTGCGCCGGAATCGATGTACCACGTCCCAGTCTTAGCTATTCGGGCTTCTTCGCACACTTTGAAAGTAACATGATCGCTTTGAACATCAGCCTTTGCCGCCGAAGATTTACCTGGTTCTGTGTTTGTATTTTTCTGCTGCTGTGATTTCTTAAAGGAGAAACAATCGGCTTTGACATGACCTGGTTTGCTACAAAAAAAACATGTTCGCGTCTCTTTATTATTTCTCTTGTCATTTCGTTTTCCTTTTTCGCCCTTGTTAGAATTAATGCGTTGGCTATTACTACCTTTCTTAAAAGCCACAACTGCCGACTAAAGTGCCACTTCCGAACTGGTTTCATTTGACTCACCGCTTTCGATACGTCTCTAGTATTCGTCCAGCATCTTTCCGGTTACGTATTCCACTGTCAAGTCCGCCTCGTCTCTTCCCTCAAGTGCCGTAACAAGACCTGCGTATGAATCTGGGAGACTTACTAATAGTACTGCGACAATTTCTTCATCCTCAAGTGGTTTTCCGGATCCTCGTAACAAACCAACCACCTCCATAATTGAGTCGATGTGATTGCTCATAGGTCCGCCACGATAATGAATGCCATATAGTTTTCTTCGTAGAACCTGCTGCCAAATGTTGAACGCTCGTACTTTCTCGACAGCGCCTGCCATACATCGTATGCATTATCAAAATGAGCAAAATGTATCAATTGATTATCCTCTACACTCAGAGTTATGCATGCCATGGCCTTGTTATTACGCTTTATTCACGCATCATTAACCTGGACGGGCTTAGGTTCGCTTACAACATCCCATAAATCGTCGCGTATTAGTATTGCTCGTACTTTGGTTTTCCAGAAAACGTAATTTCCTCCGTTCAGCAATGGAATACTGAATTTTAAATTATCTTGTGCCATCTTTTACAAACGGTCGGCTTGCCGCTTACCTTGCAGAAAGACAATAATACCAATACACAGTTCAGCGCAAAGCTCCTCTTTTTCTTTGAAGCCACAGTTTCGTCAGTATACTGGGCCCATAACCTGTAGGAATTGTAATGTGAGAGGAGGTAAAATACAGGCGAACCAGTCTTAGCCAATATAATGCAGGTTATATATTTTTCTGACAAGCGACGAGAACAGAATACAGGAAGTGAAGTTCTGTAGATGTGTGTAGCGCGCAAGTGTAGATAGAGCGGACAGCGCCATTGAATAGAAAGCGCCGCCTGACGCTTCCGGATAGAAACGATTCGAACTGTTAGTGAAGCGCTTACTCCAACATATTTTATAATTGCAAATATAAATTTTAGTAAACGTAAAGGTAATACAATAATTTCTTTTTAGAAATAAAGCGATATCTCCCATGATACAATTGTTATTGACGCTTCGTGTATATGCCACTGGATCATTTCTCATATCTGCTGGAGATTTCTCAGGTGTGAGCACAACTTTAGCACATTATATCGTACACAGAGCCATTGCTAGATTACGACCTCTTTATATTCATTTTCCAAATACGGAAGAAGAAATAAGAAAAGAACAACAACAATTCTATAAAATTGCGCGTTTCCCAAAGTGATAGGATGTATAGATTGCACACATATCCGTGTCCAATCATTTGGTAAATTATTGCTATATAAGATACTATTATATTATTTAAATTGATTTGCCTACTATATAATTATTACTACATGTTCTTTTATTTTGATTATTGTAGGTGGAGAAGATGCTGAGTTATTTCGTAATAGAAAAGGTTACTTTTCCATAAATACGCAAGCAACATGTAACAGCAATTTACAAATAACAAATATAGTTGCTCGTTGGCAAGGTTCTGTGCACGATAGCACAATTTTTAATAATAGTCGCTTGAGAGCAAATTTTGAGAATGCCGCATATGGTAACGGTTTTTTGTTAGGAGATTCCGCATATCCTTTGAAGCGGTATCTTCTAACTCCACTGATAACACCACAAACTGCTGCAGAACGACTCTATAATGAATCAGATATTCGTATCCGCAATATAATAGAACGTCTATTTGGTGTTTGGAAAAGAAGATTTCCAATTCTAGCATTAGGAATGCGATATCACTTACAAAGAGTTATGCCTATTATTATTGCAACAGCAGTGCTTCACAATATTGCTAGACAAAATAATGACCCACAACCAGATGACGATCCAAATTTAGATTTACCTGCACCATGGGATCATATGCTAGCCGAATGCAACATTAACCAAAGAATCAATAATAACGAAGTTGCTGGTGTAACAGTAAGAACAGAACTGATTCATACTTATTTTGCTAAGTATATTTGTTTACAAATATTTTCATATATTGTATTAAAATTTTGTATTTCCAGGAGATTGTATGTGTATGTGTGTGTTCGCACGCTGATGTATGTACGTGTGTGCATAAATTATATAATTCACAAAAGTTTTAACTTTATAAATTACCCTATATAAATTGTAATAATTCTATAAAATACCTCTATTATTATAAAAAAATATATTTTTTCCAGCATTAGAGTATAATAAAGTGAGAAAACCATACATCTACCCTGAAACGTTTCACAATTAACACACATGAATGAAAGACATCTAAAAAATCAAAGAAACTTTCTATCCTTTTGCATGTGTGTGGAGTATAAAAATTCCAAATTTAAACAATATTGATGTTTGTAACATTTTTTTTATTTGAATAAGATACAGTTTGAAGTTACATTGCACATATATTATATACGTTTTTCACTTATACATAATAAAAAGTATATTATCAAGAAAATATCTTCCTCCTCTCTGTCTTTCTCTCTACGCACTTATGTATCATTTTAAAAATACTTTGAATTACACTGAAAAAAAATAATAAAACTAATATCTTATTTTGCAGTAAGAACAAAACATAAATTAAACTTCTTGTAAAAAAAGAAACAGTTCTTATATATAACGTAACTGTGTATTAGACTAATCAAACAAAAATAAAATCAATATATTATTTTGCAGTAAGAACAAAACATAAATTAAACTTTTTGTAAAAAAAGAAACAGTTCTTATATAGTATATGTAACGTAGCTTTGTATTAGACTGATCGAACAAAAATAAAATTAATATATTGTATTATTTAGAAGTAAGAACAAAACATAAATTAAATTAACTTATTTTCATTTTTAATATATTTTATAACTTCTTTATATATCATCAGGCTTTCTGATCAGTCTTTCAATACTATCTCACTGTTTAGTACAACAAATTAAAAATAAAATTTGTTTCTATAAAACGTTAAATGACTTGTTTTGTTGCACCTCTCTTTGTAATCTATACTCCTGTAATAACAACTCTTTTTCTAATATCTGTACTTCTAATTGTTCTTTCTTCAATCGTGTACTTAAAATTTGCATCTCTATTTCACTTTTTGCTTTAAAATCGTCTGTCATACATTCTGCAAGCTTGATCTTTGAATCTGTTAACATGTCAAATTGTGACATTCTTGAAGTAATAGTTTTTTTTTTTTTCTTATATGGTTTATTGTCTTGTCTATTAAATTTTCTAGATTTATATTGATCATTTGAAACATTGGTTTTTACTTGAAGTGGAGTACTTATTTTTTGTTTTAATATTTGTACTGCGGATGTGTTCTGTACGTCTTGCTTTTCTGGTTTTTGTATATTTTGTATATTGCTCTTCTTAAGAGAGTGTTGTGTATTATTCTCTCTCATAAACTGCAACAAAAAGGTATATAAATACAAAGATAAATAATGTAACGTACACTTCTATGCACATAAAAATTTTGTTCAGACTTACAACCGAGCTATTTAGTAGGTAAGCTACGGGCATTCCCAGCCATCTGTTGGGATCTGAGGGGGGGTGAGGGGCGGGGGAGGACCGCGGGCGAAGGGGGGTAAGGGGTGGGGGAGGACCGCGGGCGGGGGGGGAACCGCAGTGGGGCGCCGCGGGGGAGGGGGAGGGGGAACCGCGTTTTTTGGGCGCCGCGGGGGAGGAGGAAGGGGGGAACCGCGTTTTCCGGCGGCGCGGGGCGAGGGGGTCCGCGTTTTCCGGCGCCGCGGGGTGAGGGGGTCCGCGTTTTCCGGCGCCGCAGGGCGACCGCGTTTCCGCCGCGCCGCGGGGCGAGGGAGTCCGCGTTTTCGCCGCGCCGCGGAGCGTTCGCGTTTTCGGGCGCCGCGGGGCAAGGGGACCCGCGTTCGCGTTTCGCCGCGCCGCGGAGTCCGCGTGACGTCACACGGCACGCTCGGGTTATCTCCCCCTGGTAAATGTTTTCCCCCCCCGTCCCCTGGTCGCGCGCGTCTTCTCGTTCGCGCGGTGTCTCGCGCTCCCGTCCCCCCCGTTTGCGCGAGTCTTCTCGTTCGCGCGGTCTCTTTCTCTCGCGCGCGGTCCCTCTCGCTCCCGGCCCCTGTTTGCGCGACGAGTGCGGCACGCGCATTTACCGCGACACGTATGTTCATGAAAACGATATCGCATCATTAACTTTCAGTGGTTTAATCTGTATAACTGCTATTGAACAGCTATCAAACAGCTATTGAACCGCTATGAAACAGCTAAAAACAGCTAAAAACAGCTATCAAACAGTTATCAAACAGTTATTGAACTGCTATCAAACAACTAAAACAGCTATCTGTATAACTGCGATCTGTATAACTGCTATTGAACCGCCATCAAACTTCTTTTCAACAACTAAAAACAGCTAAAAACAGCTATCAAACAGCTATTGAACTGCTATGAAACAGCTAAAAACAGCTAAAAACAGCTATCAAACAGCTATTAAATCGCTATGAAACAGCTAAAAACAGCTATCAAACAGCTATGAAACAGCTAAAAACAGCTATCCAACAGCTCTTGAACAACTATCAAACAACTAAAACAGCTATCAGTATAACTGCGATCTGTATAACTGCTATTGAATCGCTATTGAACCGCTATGAAACAGCTAAAAAAAGCCATCAAACAATTAAAAACAACTAAAAAACAGCTAAAAACAGCTCTTGAACAGCTAAAACATCTATATTATACTACAAAGTATGTAGGAAAAGGAAATAAAACATTTATATATACATATATAGTTTATTTCAAAAAATCATAATTTTTTTAGGTGTCGCGACCACCAGTTAAATATTTTTAATACATTTTGTAATGCGCAATTCTTAACATGTTTTTCGCATCTTACAGTATTAGTAACGTCTAGATTATTTAAAGATTCGATATCTTCATAATTTGAATCTAAAGTCTCAATTTTTAGATGTTTTCTCGCTTTATTCTCAAGCAGATCCACCAGCCATTCTCGTTTCTGGCATCCCTTGACGTACACAAGAGTCGACGTCTCGTCGCCCTCTCCAAGTACGGCCGATGTAATTAGATGTTTCGCCATGCTGTAGGGCACGTTTCCGTCCTCCCATCGTAGTCCATGGTGATTCGCAATCAACCAGGAAGCGCATGATCTGTCGGATTTCGTGAGAAGACTCCATGGCATGGGACATGTAAAAATGTAATGCGCCAAAACGGTCCCGTTTCTCAGAACCGCCACCTCCTTTACGACAAATTTCATCCCGACGGTGAATCCTTGCAGATTGACAAACGTCGGTACGATCATGACGAAACGACGGAGCAATCTGTATCTTATCGCGGTACATCAGTGTCTCTTATATTGTAATATCTGCTTATATTGCAATATCTGCTGATATTGCAATTTACATGAGTTTGCGCACTACATTAGACAACGGACAGTATTCGATTACGCGATCATGCAAGATGAGACAATAGGCGGTAGTATTTGCAGGTACATTTTCTTTACAATCAAATTCTATTCGCACATCCACGGTGGCGCTCTTGACAGATTCGTTTTGTCGCGAGCAATCGATGACAACAAAAGGTCCTTCCACCAGGAATGTATACAAGCTGCAAAGCGTATCGAAGGAATCGTATCCGTAATAAGTTTTACGAAAACGCGCATACATATCGAAAAGAACGGCGTATCAATTTTTACCAAAATCCAAATTCATGTCATCATATGGATAAAATTCGGAGTTTAGATAAAGTTTCACGTTGGTCAAATTACAGTCATCGGATACGCTAACATTTTGAGACATGATATTCTTGCGGCCGGTCTGCAGCGCAAAGATAACGTACCGCGGCTTCTCCAGCTGAGTCGCCGTTTTGACGGCCCACGAATGCTTGGTCGTGCTCTGCAACATGGGATACTCATACAGATCCCACGAACGGAAACTGACACTAAGATATCGCCCACTTTCCAAGGCCCGTAGCATAGATAGCTTATTGACCTCGTTTAACGTAACGTGAGGCATTCGCCACTGTATTTTAAACAATTCGATTTCCGGCTCCGTCGCAGGATTTCCTACAATGCAATTGTTATCGCTACGCGCTCGTATCAAAATTAATTCGTGACGAGCGTTAACAACCACGCGTTTGTAATCCTCGCAAAAGCCCAGCAACAACTTGAGCGGTACGCAAAAGTTGAAGTATCCTTCCGGTATGCTCGATGTAACGTCCCAGCCAGCATTCCGCATGAGTTGAGAATCATTATACGATAGCGATACGTAGTTCTTGATGGTACTGGTTATGCCAACATTTCTGTTGCGATCAATCTCCACACCGTTGAGCTCGTATCGAATTTCATCAAACATGAACGCCACGCAATTATTCGCAAGCGTTGTCACAGACTCGTCATTTCTTCTCTTTATTACCAATCGTCCTTCAACATAGAGAAAGCTCTCGCACGGCAACGTGTATAAATCCTGCTGTTGTAGGGGTATTCTTATCTCATCGTTATGTCCAAACGTTGTGTTAGCGTACGGATTGTACGTGTGTCTCAATCTTGACGACGCTGTCGTCAAAGATCGGTTCACCTCCAATGTTTAAGATATTAGCCATTTCGTACGACGAAACCCAATGATTTCAAAAATTCAATGTTCGACGCAGTGAGTTTCTTCTTTGGCGATTGGATTGTCTTTTTGTTTCTCGTCTATTGCACCTGCTCAGCTTCGTTCAGTACGAGCATCTCACGTTATCGCTGTCGTCTTCGTACATGCAGTCTAACGGTGATCTCTTCTCCGCGAAAATCAATCAATCGCCCGTGTTTAATCCACGACGCGAAGCGTCAAGTCCGAAATGCTCCGTACGATGATCGGAAGGTAAATGATCTGTGCCGGCGTTTCCGATATCTTATATCCTGGTGGCATGCTCGGTGAAAACTCGTGTATCGTGTGCACGTACTTGTCGTTGCTGTACGCACCCGCGGTCACGTTATACTCTATGCGAATGATGTTTACGTTGATGATATTTAGCGGAACATCCGATTCGTGCCATTGTCGCGACTCCAGCACGCGATTCGCTGAAAATCTCAGCAGCGATCCAATGTTGTTCGGTTTTGTGAAATTTATCCGATAAGCGCACTTGATCTCGCTCTTCATCGTATTGTTATTAGCATGAATAATAATCAATGGGTGCGATTCATCTTCGTTTGTCGAGACATTATTGGATTGGTCCCATAAAAGAGCGCGTTTCAGATATATGTCTATATCACGCAGTTCGTACGATCCTTCGGGAATGGTAATCTCCTTGTCGTCGTCGTCATAGTAGAATTTATTGTCCGACGAATTTACATTCGGTATCGTGTGATAGGTTTCAAAATCTGTTAGACCGAGCTCGTAATAGCCATCGCTCAAATCCACGGCGGAAAAGTAACTTACCGCGAGGATGCTGCTCTTGCCGGTGAGCGTAAATGTCAGTGACATGTTTGAATGAATACTGAGATTAAACAGCGTAACGCCGGTCTTTAAATTGATTGTCAACCGACTGTAGAAAACGCAGACACAGTTGTCCGCAATTGCTCTGATCGTATCGCTGATATGGTGTGCGATTGTACTTTATTACATTGTTCTCTAGATACTGCGCCAATTCTCTCGGTGGTCGAAGATTGCCAAAACTGTCGAAATATATGGCACGATCTCCCCTCTTCGCATACGCCACCCAGTGAGTACCCAGTTCCTCAGTATTATACAAATTCACGATACCGCTCTCGTTTCGACGTATACCGCCGATCGGTAACGAGTCGCGCATGAAAATACCTCTAAAATATGGAATGTGCATACGTTTTGCCAATTGTTGCAGTTGTACATTGGTAGTTACACCCTTGGGGATTTTTAGCGTCCTTTCGACGTTTTTTTTTTCTCGAGACTCCCCGTCCGCGTTTGTACGGAGCGAGATAAAGTCCGTGACCTTCCATGGCGCGATTGTGACGTTGCATCTCTTCAGCTGACGTCGCGCGGCTTTGTTATCATTCACGGCCTTTGCGACTCCCGCCGCTCCGCCGACCAACGAGCCGAGAACCCCTAATAACGGTAGGATCGGTAGGATACCGCCGCGTTTCGCTACCGGAAGTATTTGCTTGGTCTTCTTCTTTTTCTTCGTTTTCAAACCCATACCGAGTTTCGTTTTAGCCTTCATGGCCGCCCAGACGGCTGTAGCCGCAGTTCTCTCTCCGAGAGTCGAATCGTTCGCGGTGACACGTTTTCGCGCTTCCGCGGCGAGTATATTGTCTGCCACGTGTCGTTTTGCGAGATCGTTGCTACGCGAGTAGGCTATATCGTGCTCGCGACACGCCGCGTCCAATGGATTAATACCCCGATCACCTCTTGCCAATCGTGTTTCTAAGCGAGTTCCCGGTCCGCAAAATTGATAGCCGGGGATATGTAATTCGATCGGAAGCGCGTTTATCGCGCGATTCAGCAGACCTCGACCTATCTTCGGCGGCATTTGCCGCAGTTTTTTATCAACGGCGGCGGACCGTCGATGTGCGTTTGCTGACACGGCAAATTATAATGTATTAAACAGCGCCGATATTGCTGAACCTCCGAATCTGCCTTGATATGTTCGGGAAGCTTATCCCACAAATAATCTATGTGATTATAAAACTGTCGCAATAGAATGACCTTTGGTATATACTTTAACTGCTCGGCGGTTAAATCGTAAATATCGCTGTTATCCGACACGAGCAAAAACATTTTAAAGACTGAGCATCTCAGCTCTACGCGTCTCTATAAATAGGCCAGCTTTCTCGATATTGTTAGTCATTCGTTGTGGAGGGGAGTTAAAATGCGGTTCGTACGACAATCGCGAACGATCAAAGTGACAAATTTTGACGACAGGATGCCGTTAACGAAAGAGGTACGCAAACATGGAGGCATGCTACCGATTTCTATACGCGGTATCATCTGCGGTCCGTCGAATTGCGGCAAGACAAACGTCTTGATAAGCTTGCTGGAAAGTCCGCACGGTGTACGTTTCGAGAACGTGTATGTGTACTCGAAATCGTTGCAACAACCGAAATATCGATATTTGGAGAATATACTAACACCGATAGAAGAGATTGGTTACTTTACGTTCTCGAATAACAGTGACGTCATTCCGCCGAGCGAGGCGCTCCCGAATTCTATTTTTATCTTTGATGACGTGGCGTGCGACAAGCAGAATACGATAAGAGAATACTTTGCAATGGGCCGGCACGCGGACGTTGACTCTTTCTATCTTTGTCAGACGTATGCGAAGATACCGAAGCATCTTATACGCGACAACGTGAATTTATTGATTATGTTTAAACAGGATGGTACCAATCTGAAACACATGTACAACGATCACGTAAACACAGATATGTTATACGATGATTTCAGTAAATTGTGTCATACGTGTTGGCAACAAAAGTACGGATTCGTGGTGATAGACAAGGACAGCGCGATTTCGAATGGTCGATACAGAAAAGGATTTAACGGCTTTGCGATACCGAAACGTGGTTAGTTGTTGTTGACGCGTTGATTGAACAACGTTAGCGCAACATGGACAGCAGCGAGGAGATTAGAGAGCGCGAGAGGATAGCAAATAAAATTGCGAAAACGAGCAATTCGATTCGCAAAAAGTATCACGCCTTGAAAACTGGTAAAGTGGAGGAAGATATCGCGTTGGAGAGACACTTTAAGCCCATCATCGAACCTCTAAAGCAGATTGCTGAAAACACCGTTGCTGGCAAAGAATCTGACGTGTCAAAGATTGAGAATGAAACGGCGTGGGAAGACAAAAAGCCGAAGCTCGAACGACAACGACTCGTTTAACGACTCTGTAATGGCTTAAACTCCGGTTACGTTGAAACGATCGATAAATGTGCCATCTAATTTGAGCGAAATAACCAAAATTTTAAAACCGCGTAAACCGAAACGATCGAAAGGTCCATTGAATGAACCACCGATAACCTCTGCACCTTCCGTACAACCCACAGTGCTCGCAAACGAAGATGTTTTCGAAACCACGAATGACCCACTCGTGACGTCCGTTCGAAAGCAGTTGCAAACATCTGAGGGTCAAGAAACGTTGCGAGATCAATTGGGTCCATTGAGCCAAAAGTATGTCGGGGCAGTTCTGAGCGGCGATCAAGAAAGCGGTATGGACATCGCGTACGGTGTTAAATTCACCAACGATGGAATGATGCTCGGTAATAAACGTTTTGACGTGAACTACGCGGACAAGATAATTATCGACGGCATACGATACAATGGCACACGCGGTCTTTTCGAATTAATCTTTAAGAAATATCCCGATCATGATATCTACACAGAGGACGATATGCAAACATACAAGAGCATTCTGTTGATGACGAGTGCTCATAAACGCAATTATGATGCTCACGCTCAAATAAAGGGCAACGGGGGATACAAGTACACACATATAATCGGGCCGTTGATTTCGGGTAAAAAAGCTGGAAAAGGTATACCGCGTGCCATGACAGGCAACAAGATCGACCATATAATTGCATCGTCGATTTCGGGTAAAAAAGCTGGAAAAGGTATACCGCATGCCATGACATTAAACGACAACAAGATCGATTATGTTCATTGGGACGATCCCAACGAGCTTGTAGATCGTCTCAGATTGCTCGAAGCTTCGCGCCTAGCGGGTCACACCGGTCACGATAACGAAATCCTGTCGATTATCGAGGAACTTCGCGAGGCTGGACTTATTATAAATTAAGTGGCGCGACAGCGAGTCATTCAATCAACATCGAAATGCCGATCAACAAGTTTGGTATATCGTTCGGAAGAGGCGGTGCGGAACCGTACTATAAATGGAGAGGATTAATCAGAAATTACGTGCGCGATAACGCTCTTTGCATGATCGCCACCGACTTTGACGCGAAATCGCGCAAGATTCGACGGATAGCGCCGCCTGTAGATGATGGCGATGCAGCCAATAAACGTTACGTGCAGCAGAGCGTGCAAATTTTGAAAGATCGACAGGATGAAATGGAGAAAAAGATGGCCGCATTCCAGAATAACGTGCAAAATTACCCTAAACGAACTTCAAAAGATGATTCAAGATGTAATTGCGAATCATCGCGAATAGATAAGAACGTACACTGATATCTGCGTCAGTTGCGCGTCATCGTCATGGCTGGTAAGAAGCAATCAGCTAAGAAACGGAGGCTTGTGGAAGAATTACACGCTCCTGCGAGAAGAAATTTTTCTCGAAGACGCGTCATAGTGCGCGGATACGATGACCTGTGGCAGGCGGATGTGGTCGAGATGCGTCCATACACGCGATTTAACAGAGGCTATCACTACATACTCACCGTTATCGACGTGCTGAGCAAACACGCATGGGCCGTACCGCTCAAGGCCAAGAGCGGACCCGAGGTTACTGCGGCAATCGCGAAAATAATTCGAGACGGCGGAAGATGCCCGAAAAATCTGCAGACTGACAAGGGAAAAGAATTTTACAACGCAAACGTGCAGAAACTCTTGAAGAAACATAATATCAATCACTATTCGACATATTCCGTAATGAAGGCATCGGTCGTCGAACGATTCAATCGCACGCTCAAGAACGACATGTGGAAAATGTTTACGCGCAATAGAAATTACAAATGGATCGACTCGCTGCCAGGTCTCGTATCGGATTACAACGCGCGAAAGCATCGAACTATCGGCATGCGACCCATCGATGTTACCCCCGCGATCGCCGACAAGCTCCTAACAACGGTGTACAACCACGTAAAGATCGCTGCTCCCGCGCGATTTAAAGTGGGCGATTCGGTACGCGTGAGTAAATTCAAGACAATCTTCGAGAAAGGATACACGCCAAATTAGACCACGGAGGTGTTTAGAATCGTCAAAGTGCAGAAAACTAATCCTGTGACGTATCTGTTGGAAGATTCCTGCGAAAACCCGTCGCCGGCGGCTTCTACGAATACGAGTTACATCGCGTTGCTAATCCCGACGTGTATCTCGTTGAAAAAGTTTTGCGCAAAAGAGGGGATGAGGTTTATGTAAAGTGGTTAGGATTTGATAATTCACACAATTCATGGATACACAAGAATAATGTATTGTAAAAATTTATTACAGTATAAAAACATATATATATATATATATATATATCTATACATATATATATATATATATACATATGAGTCATTTATTTTCCTAAATATCTAAATGTAATTACAATATATTTACAGCGGTATTTACAATATATTTACAATGGTATTTTATAATATCCCCATGGCAGCGTTTCGGTAGAACCGGGTATAATGTATCGCTTATCATCGTACGGACTTAGAGCTATTTTCGTTTCGGACACGGTGTATACCTCGTGTTTTTTGGATCTTATGCAGGTTTGCTGTCGCGTCATTTCAATTTCGTCGCGCAAACACCGCGTGTAATCGTCGAACGTTATCGACCTGGCTACGACGTTACTCTTAACACCTTTAGCCTTTTTCGTATCTTTCTTACCGTCCACTCGCAAGGCGTACATCTTTGCTCTAAGCCCGACGAATTCGGTCATTATCGCACCGTTATTTTCGTCTTTCATTAAGCCCGGAACTTTTTTATTGGCGAGTGGGATACCGTAAGTATTATCAATCGCGTAATCGCTAGTGTCAAATCTATGAATGTGACGCTTCATGATATCATACACATCGTCGCACTCGATGTGATAAATGAGACTGTCAGTATTGGTGTACGTGACTTTACACTTGTCGCGATACAACGGTAACATGTACTCGTGATGAAATTCGTACAAACATGTCTTGGATATATCGAGGATGCACATACCCACATAGATTGGTTTGTCGAACTTCACCTCGAGTTTTCGCATTTCTATTGCTACTAAATTCTCCGAAAAGACGCTTCGGCTATGAAAATTTGGTTTCGCAATCATAGCCTCCGCGCCGTATCTACCCTCCCAATGAGTCACGAGTCGCACGTCAACGTGATTGCGCACATTCTCCATGGTTTTGCCAAACACGGCATTGTTCATCAATTTGTATAAATTTTTCTCGAAATCATTGTTGGCCAACGTTCTAAATTTCGTATTGAGGTCTATATAATCGCGAAGCCATGGAGATTGCGCGAATTTCAGTATACGGTAAATTTTTGATATACGGAGACCGTGACGAGTACACTGCTGCAGGTTGCGATAATGTATTACATAACGTTTCTTATCGTATAATGTTGCGAGGAACTTGTCCTGCCGCTTGCCGGGTGGTTTATCGCGCGTCGGACAGAACGGTAGGTCAGTGTGCGCGTCGTGAAGATGTTGCGGATACTCCAAGTCGACTTCGAGAATGTAGCCTATCGGGGAATCCAACGCGACATCCATAACATTAAAATCGGTTACGTCGTCGACCCATTTAAAATCTGCGTATGGCAATGGTTGACTCATTGCCCAGCCGTATAAGTTATTTACATCAAAATACATGAGGTACGACGACGGTTTCGATGGATCGTACGACTGCATGTACTTGTTGTTGGCCAGCGCGTATCTGTTTGAACATTGACTCAAACCGCCGCGTATACCGCGTTCGATAAACATGACCATGTCAATGTCGGTGAGCAATTCGAAATTGATGTGTGTATGCTTCAACATAGCATCCCACGTAAAACCCGGTAGAGTATAATAATACGCCGGATCGAGTCCATAACTCGCAACGCAACTATCGCGAAAATTTTCAAAGATATTGGCAACAGCAAGACATCGGTCTTGAGATATAAATCGCTGTAATCACCGAGCGTTCGAATGGAGAACCGCTGCCAGACGTCGACGGCGTGCGCGTAATCGCTCTCGGATACGGTGTCACCTGTCAATGAACTGTAAAACGAGTCGCGCGGTGGTAAACACAAGTCCTCCAATTTTTCGACGCAGTAAATGTATTCATATGGAAATACGCCTTTTCGTGTCAGCAAATTAAAATTTTCTGCGGATAATTCACAAAATTCGCGTTGCAATATTCGCAGTTTATCCTTGCTGAGATAAGATGCCAATTTGTCGAGACTAGCGGTGAGAAACTTATACGAATCGATAAATCGCAATTTGACGCACGTTTTCTTATCTTTATCTTCGGTGCTTTGAACGTTTTTTGTAAACGAAATATATTTTTCTTTTGTGATCGGGAGTAAATCTACATGTCCTTCGTATGCTGTTGCTATTTCAGTTATAATAAAATGTGCATCGTATCCCGATAAATTATGAAACACTATGGGAATGCAATGCGAATCTTTATAATTTAAGTTACAATTCGAATGCGCGGGACCTCTGTATCGACCGGTCAGGTGACAATGGTCGCGTACTCGCACGTCGTCTGGCTCGAACGGTTCTTTGCACACGTGACAGTGCGTTGCGCTGTTAAACTTTTCCCACTCGTCTCGCGTGAAATCTGCCATGGGTATATTAGTGGACAATATAGTTTTTACGTCGTGAGCTAAACGTCTTAGCTCCTCGGCGAACCACGCGACGCAATCCTTATCGCGACGAAACCGATACATAGATAACGACTCGTCGTACGAGCAACGCACGTAGTACCCTATGCTAAACACGCGATGATGTTGATATGTGTACCTGGACGTTTCCGGATCCGCTTCCATCTTCTCCAGGGTACACTCCAGGTTGGCGTATACGACAAACGGAACTCGTTCCTCCCTGTTGTGATTTTTAAAAACCAACCACTTGTCGTTATCGCTCGGTAACTTGATCGCGCAGTCATTCATCTCCTGACAGTCGACGGTGTGGGCAGCCAATTTCTCGTTGGAGCTGAAGTAGTGCAAACATCTGCAAAAAAAAAATAAGCGCAAATATTATAATTTTTTTTTTATACACAAAATATTCTATATATTATTAAAAGAACTATAGGTACTTACCGATCGCAAAAGTATTTCCGACCATGGTGTCGGTCGATTTGCGAGCTCACGAGGCGGGATAGGTTCTTGATCCACGCAAAATGTCCCACGTTGTCCTTTCCTTTCCTTTGACCCGCTGGATTTCCAACTCTACTTTGAGTCGTACCGAGTACCACGGCGATTTATAAACTAGAGGAGCCTCTGTTTGGGTCCGAGGCGCCCTCTTAGAAATTCAATAATTACTGCTTTGCAGTACTTTCCCGGTAAGCCATGCCACATCTCAGGAGAGAGCTCTCTGCGACTCGATAGATCATAAACCAAGATTCAAACCATTTATAAAAGTAATAATCAGTCTAGCTATTTTGACATTCAAATTACCAATCACATATTCTATTGAAAAAGGTGCTATTAATTGATTCTTCAAAAGGCCATCAATCAAGATAGCTCTTTCATCATTATAAAAAGGACACGCCCAAAATACGTGGTTGATATCCTGCAATTCCTCCCCATAAAAGCAACCGGGGGAATCAATCCAACCAAATTTAAATTTTGTGGTTCCAACATACAAATATCCCGTAATTAAACGAAACAGCCTACACATATCCGTACGGTTACCTCTATACTTTAACAAAGATTTTAACTTAATATCTGAGAATTTTTCCATGTAATACTTTCCCGTGCCTATATCAATATCATTTAAAAATTGAGCATCCATTTCTTCATACATCTTTATATTATATGAGAGCGCGTCCTTAAACGAGATCTTATTACCAGGAAAAATTCCATTAGTAGCAGCCTCCCTGGCAGCTCTGTCAGCCACTTCATTCCCTTGAATCCCTTTATGGGACGGACACCAGGAAAATTTAATATGTTTATTCTCACAAGCCGCCAATGACAATTTCATTTTTAAATCTGGAATAAGCGGGGAAAGCTTATAATCGTGATTTTCGTTACTTAACGCCTGGATTACGCTAAGGGAATCAGTGCAAACATTAATAAAGTTCCATGCCTGGGACCACATAAGGTCAATAGCCTTAGATATGGCCAAGCACTCTGCTGTAAATGAGCTAGATAAAACATTCAATTTGAATTTAAGCAGCAATTCAACTTGTGGGACCCAAACAGCACTACCAACACAGATTCCCTCCGCCGACTCAAATCTCGAACCGTCAGTGTAAATGACGACTTCTTCCGGAGATGAACGATGAAAGGAAATCAGATTAATAAAAGCTTGGTTAGGCGATCCGTTATTTCTAGCTAACATACCCGATTCTATATCAAAAGTTGTAGAAACTAAGTCAAATCTATCGGGATACGAAAAAACAGGATGAAAGGTCCAGGTATATAGACTGTTTCTAAAAGGAGCGACCAAAGGCCACCTTTTGACAATGAATGGAATATTTCTGGGAGCCGTCTTTATTGAGATATTATGTAGATTGATAAGTTTATTAACAAGCTTATTATTTCTTAATTGAACAGCTTTATATATAAATTTATCACACTTGTAGGCGATTCTTCTCACAAATGACTTTTGTCCCCCGAAATGCCAACAGACCCGGTTAGGTGTGGATCTAGGTAATCCCAGAGCAATCTTGTATGCCGAACATAGGAGCCTCTCCACTATAGACGTATATGTATTAGCCGCGCTTATATACCAAATTGCTCCCCATTCTAATTGTGCCCCAATGGTGGCATTAACAAAATTCACCGCTTTAATGGGATCGATACCCCACGTACGACCAGCTAACCATCTTAGAATGTAAGAGAAACACATAATTCTAGCACGAAGCAAGTTAATATGATTATGCCATCTAAGCCCACAATCCATGTTCATGCCCAAATATTTAATCGTATTCATTAACGGTAAAAAACCATTAGTCACCTCCAGCCTATCAGGGGTAATAATATTTCTCTTTCTGTGAAAAATGGTGAATTGGGTTTTAGGGAAGGATACACTAAGACCCAAGTCCGATAACCATTTCCTAATCCTATCAAAAGTTCTACTCAGAGTCGATAATATTGTGTCCAGGTTAGAATATGAACATAAAAAAGCTATATCGTCGGCAAATTGGATAACTTTCACATTATGTGGGATAATTTTAAGAATACCCCTTAGGTAGAGCTTAAAAAGATCGGGACTAAGTACCGAACCCTGAGGAAAGCCACTCTGTACCAGACGGCTACCAAAAAATTTACCAGATTCGTAAAATTTAACATCTCTCAGACCAATCAGGTTTCTCAGAAACTTCTTATAACCCACAGGAATATTCAGCTCATTGATCATTTTGAACAAAATTTGCGGATTGACGTTATCATACGCACCCTTTATATCCAAGAATATAGCACCAGTCATTTGGCGTAAGGCAAACGATTTATATATCTCTACATTAATGAATGCCAGGCAATCTTCACAAGATTTACCCCTTCGAAAACCAAATTGACAGTTGGGAAATATATAATCCAGCTCGAGAAATTTTTCCAACCTTTTCTTAACCAGTCTTTCTAGTACCTTGAGAACGCACGAGGCCAACGAAATTGGTCTGAATTCATTTTTATTAGATTTCGGGATCAAAGAAACTTCAAAAAATTTCCAATATTCCGGGAAGGAACCATCTTCCATGATCTGATTAAAAATATCAAGCAGATAAATTATAGCCGAATCAGGCAAAATCTGATTACTAATATCTGGTCCAGGAGAACTTTTGACTTTCAGAGACATAATAATAGTCTTTAACTCTTGAAATAAAAATTTATCTTCAAATATAGATGACAATGAATCGGCTGTCACTTCACTCTCAAAGGAATCAGAAACCCAAGGAGAGGCAAGATTATCGATTGTTCTATCGATGGTCAACAATCTACTCTCCGTAGGAGGATTAGGTCTATTAAAGAAAATACTCTTCTTGAAAGCTCCGATTGTATCCCAAAAGGATTTGATGTTCTAATTGAAATTTATGTCATTAATAAAATTCTGAAAATTAATTTTCTTTCTACGTCAAATCGTAATTCTACATTCTCTAGAAAACCTTCTATATTTCAAGAGATTTTCTTCAGTAGGAGAGGACTTGAACTCTTTAAAAGCCTTGCTTCTATTATACACGGCATCCGTACACTCCTCATCCCACCAAGGCGGTCTCATCTTTTTTCTATTTTTAGAGTGTCTGATCGGAAAACTTTTACGAGTACCTATCGAAGGGTCAAAAATTGTAATTTCTTTTGAGTCCATGATTTTCGCCCCTGCTCGCAGCGCATTGTCAATTATACTCTCGTACCACCACTCGTATTTCTTTGTAGTAGAATCCATGGTTACAGAAGCCTCGTTCATCTTGGAATTCATTAACTCACAAAAGAGTGATTTATCTAACGAAGCAATATTAAGTCTTTTTTTACCTGGGTCATTGCACGATTCATCCACACAATAACCAAAATGGAATTGAGTAACAATAGGCAAATGATCACTACCCATTGGATCGTCCAGAGTGTTCCAAGAATATCTTGAATTAATATCATTCGAGACTAAAGTAAGGTCGGGAACACTAATATGATTCATGTTATCAGAGATTCTAGTAGGATTACCATCATTCAAATAAGAAAATCTCGTATGAACCAACGCCTCTGCCAAGGCTCTTCCATCTCGGTTCGGATGTGAAGAACCCCAAGATAAATGTTGCGTATTGAAATCACCACAAATAATAACACCCTTAGAGCTCCAAGACGACTCTATCGAGCGGAAAAAATCCGTCCATCCAGCCTCATTTATATGAGTGTCAGGTGGTTTATACAAGGAGATAATTACAACTCGGTTTTGACATAGTCTGTCGCATTTTATAGAAATTACTGAGTATTCAAGACCCAAGAAATCCGGGAATTCTACATCGATGAAAATCGGATCCAGTTCCTTCCTACATATAATCGCTGTACCTCCTCCCATGTGCTCTCTATCATTTCTAAATGTGAAAAAATCTTTAAACTGAAAATAATTCCGATTTTGAAGCCACGTTTCTTGTAAACAAACGATGTCGTATTTTCTAATGAAGCTCGAAAGCTCCGGTTGTTTGTTAGAAGCACTTCTAATATTCCATTGCAAAACTTTAAGAGAGTTAGAGAACGTAATATAATTAATATAATCAAAAGAAATAGATCAATCGGCAAGTATAATTAACCAACGAGCCATCAGTTATTATTATTATTAATAATCGCGGATTCGTTACTGAAAAGAACTCTCATATATTCTACAAGGGCTAGGTTTCTATCCCTCTCATTTGAATTCGAAACGTATATTTTCTTTAGATCTTCTATTATAATATCCGGACGGGGAAAAGTAATAGCAACATCCATACCGCTAGTGCTCCGAGTCTCTGCTGAAATTTCTAATTGATTCTCATTGGATGCCTTCAATGTTTCATTACGGGATGAATCCGTATCGGAAAGACTACTATGTGTAGATTTCCTATCCCTCCTCGAAGGGGGAATACTCACTCAAAAAAATCGAGACGGAAGCCGTTCAGGACGACGTTGTTCAGCCTCCGCCCCACCCACAAAGGATCCAAAACTCCAACCGCGAAAGGCAGCAGATCTCAACAGTCTCTCCGCCTGATTACAGGAAATAATCCTTTTCGAGGTGATCAAATTCCTGGCTCTAAATTGTGAAACGTTGGCAAATGCCATAACAATATTAACGAGTTTGTGTTTCAAAAATACAGGGCACGACACATCAGAGGAATAATGATCGCCCTTACAATTTATACAATTTACTACTACGTTCGATCTGTCACACGATTCTGATGTATGGCTGCCTCCACAATACCCACAGGTCAGTTCACCTCTGCAAAAAGCAGCTGAATGGCCCCATTTAGAGCATTTAATACACTTTCGAACTCTGTTTACGAAGGGGTTGACTTTACACTTCACCTTATAAAAAAAGACTGATTCCGGCAACAAACTAGACATAAATGTAATTTTAATTGAAAAAGAATCCTTGAGCTCATTACCGTCTTTCTTATCACGGAATTTCAACCTCTCAATTGAATGTATACTGATATCTTCATCCAAAAGCGTCAAGTTTTCTAATAATTCGCTCTCAGAGAATGAAGGATCAATGCCTCTAATGGTTCCGGATCTGAATATCTTATAGTTAGGGATGTATGCTACCCAAAAGGGAGGCAATATACCACTTGACTCCACTAATCCATTTGCTTCAGTAAAACTGTTGAATTCAATACATACCACGTTCTTTCCCAACTTCATAATAACTTTAATATTATTAAAGTTTTTACATAATGATTTCCCTATGCTCATTGGGTGTAAATTACCTATATTATATACCTCAGAGTCACCCGACGCCAATGATTCAACATGTACTAAGAAAGGGGCTATACTGTGATTGTTATATCTATTGGCCTTCTGTGCCGCGATAAATTGTGTTCTTTTCGGAATTTTTATAGAACCCCCTTCAGAGAATCTCACAGTTTTATTCAGAGGAGAAAGAGAAGTATCCATGTCCGAATTATTCTTATTGGTGTCTTTGTTACGATTTGGCGAAATACGAGACAAAGTTCTATTCAATATAAAAGAGGAGGAATCCAAAAGGAGTTCCTCCGGGCCCTTATCACATCTTTGTCTTTTTTTCTCTTTACCAGAGTTAGGCGACTTATCTTCAAAAGAAAGATTTTTCTTCTTAGTGTTCCTCGGCATTATTACCAAGTTCTTATCAAGTTAACATAAACAAATTAATTACTGAATAAGCAAAATGAGTAATCTAATATTAAACCAATAAGATAATCAACTGAGATAATATATCTATGTTATCTAAAAATAATTTTGTAATATTATTCATATAAATTAAGGGAAAATAACTAACTGAGCTGTATAAACGTTAAGTTTACCGAAATTAAATGTAAGGATCAAAACAAATCGTCAGACTCTCGTCCAGGGATTAGGCAAAAGAAAAATACCACTCACTCTCGTCACGCGTGTTTACGAGAGCGTGAACGCTAGTGGTAAACACATGCCATGTATACAAATACCATACATTTAGGGATGTAAGTGGCTGAATTTCAATATTTAATAATTAAACATTTAATATTGCCAAATCTTTAATCTTACTCCTAAATAGAGAAACAGAACATCGAATCACAGAGATAAGTTCTAATTCAATAAATCGTACAATTTAAATGTAAATCCGAAGAACTAATTACTGAATAAGCGAAATAAATAATAATCTAACCAATAGAAAGTGATATATCGAGAAAATAATCAACTAGGATAAGTTGTACAAACGTTATATCTATCGAAATCATATATAAAAGTCAAAATAACTTATTATGTTTTCGTCCAAAGACCATCCATGGCAGTTAACAGAAAATAATAGGCAATGGAAAATACTACTCACTCTCGTTACGCGTGATCTTCTTACACGCGCAAATATGCGAGAGCGTAAACGCCCGTGGCAACCGCGTGCCACGTGTATGTACGCCACAATTAGGGGTGTATATATAAATGACTGAAAGTTTAATATTATACTAAATCCTTAATTCTAATCTTAAATAAAGAAACTGAACATCAGCACATGTAATTAAGTGAAAAAATAAATATATCACTCATAAGTACTATTCACTCTCGTCACGCGTGATCTTCTCACACGCACATATATGTACGAAAGCGTGAATCATTCAATTTAAATGCAAAAATAAATATATAACTCATAGAATTAAACATTTAATATTGCCAAATCTTTAATCTTACTCCTAAATAGAGAAACAGAACATCGAATCACAAAGATAAGTTCTAATTCAATAAATCGTACAATTTAAATGTAAATCCGAAGAACTAATTACTGAATAAGCGAAATAAATAATAATCTATCCAATAGAAAGTGATATATCGAGAAAATAATCAACTAGGGTAAGTTGTACAAACGTTATATCTATCGAAATCATATATAAAAGTCAAAATAACTTATCATGTTCTCGTCCAAGGACCATCCATGGCAGTTAACAGAAAATAATAGGCAAGGGAAAATACTACTCACTCTCGTTACGCGTGATCTTCTTACACGCGCAAATATGCGAGAGCGTGAACGCCCGTGGCAACCGCGTGCCACGTGTATGTACGCCACAATTAGGGGTGTATATATAAATGACTGAATACCAAAGTTTAATATTATACTAAATCCTTAATCCTAATCTTAACTAAAGAAACTGAACATCAGCACATGTAATTAAGTGAAAAAAATAAATATATCACTCATAAGTACTATTCACTCTCATCACGCGTGATCTTCTCACACGCACATATATGTACGAAAGCGTGAATCATTCAATTTAAATGCAAAAATAAATGTATAACTCATAGAAACGTAAGTTTATAAAGAAATTAAAATATATAACTGATCAGTACACGTGTCACACACATATTGGTACCACAAAAATTAAATCAGGGGTGAAAATAACTTAACTAATCTATCTATATCATGGCTCAAAATATTGTTAAAACCTTAATCTAAATCTTAAACAAAGGAAACAGGACGTCAAAACACGTAAATATATAATCGAATTCAATAAATCCTTTAAACTAAAATAAGAATAGAAGCAATTCGAATGTAAAAATAATAATTGTAACTCATGAAAACCTGAGTGTATATGGAATAAAGATATATTTAAACAATTCTTTAAATATATCTTTATTCCGTATACTCACCATCCTTTAATATGCAAAGTGGCTTATCTTTATGGCTAATTCGGAGTAACTTTAGACTAGATTCGATCCTCCGCATTCCATCACGTTTCTCCTTCCGCCAAGTTCCGTACTCCTTTCCTTTCTTTTTGGATTTCCTACTTCACTTTGAATCGCAGTACTCCGGTGATTCGGAGTATCTTTACGTCTATATGATTCAGTCACGGATTCCACACTAGATTCGTTCCTCCGCATTCCATCACATTTCTCCTTCCGCCAAGTACCGTACTCAAAAATACTCTCTCGCCGCACGTCCGATCCTCACGACGGCTCACGACGGAATCCCCGTCCCACGTTGTCGTTATGCACGTACAGCAGATTTACGTGTCTGTCCATCTTTCGGTCAGTAACCCGTATTGGTAGGATTGCAAGTTCCTTGTTTTTTTTCTCGATGCTGTACACGTTGATGGAGATGTTGTTGTGATTCTCAAATTTTTTAATTTGATCCAACGTCATTGGAAACTCAATGTCCGTAAGATCTAGCACCGACGTGTAATATGAATACGACGATTTCCGATATGTGTGTCTCTCGGCTGGATACAGAGCAGCCACCACTGACCATGCGAAACATGCATTGTCTATTGATCGCACGTTTATCACCGCGTTCTTCTTTTTAATTTCTTGCGGTATGTCCACAAAACACCCCGCGTGCAATGGATTGTATTTGTTCACATTTACCATTAAATTGAGTATACGCGACAACGCCCATCCGCTATCACGTTCCTGGAATTCCTCCAGCTTTGCTAAGGTAGGCTCGATGACGTGTTTCTTGTACCACTCGAGCAGATGAGACTCACGAAAGACTTCATAGTTTCTTGTTGCGATACTTTTATTCGCGCGTTTGTCACCCGCAATAAATTCACCATTAAACACTGTGTTAATTTTTACATTGTCATGTCGTTGCATGACGTTCCGCACACGATCGAGTACAATTTCTCTCGCATTTTTGAGAAATTGACAAGGGTCGATGTGTTTGGAATTTATCACCGCACCAGTCAATATACGACTTTCAAAAGCCGGATCTATCTCGCGCCATCTGAGTCCTGTCTCACTCGCACTGTATCCCGCACCCACATGTACGAAACGTTGACGTACCAAGTCTTTCAAACCTTCGAGTCTTGCGATACAAGCGACCAATGACTGTTTGAGACCGATCGATGACTGATCGATTGATAATCGTGGCCGTTTAATTCGGCTTTGTTCTTCCAACGATTCGATAAACTCGTCGCATCGTTGCTCCCACGCGGCAAAGTCTTCCCTCGAATTTAACAGGGTGGATTGCTCCAACAACTCCTGCTCCATGTTATTGCATGATCCTCTTGCTAACGCCATTTGTTGCACTCACGACTTCCAGTTTTCGACTATTAAGCGTATCCCCTAGATTCGTCATTTTATATTCTACTAATGATGCATCGTTTGCTTATCATATCTAATTTCATCTCAGCAGCCGTACATCGGCGCTATTTGCAAAATTTGCAGTTTTGCACGTGTTCGATGAAATCATTGCGAGACACGTACGTTCACGAAAACGCGCCATTGACTTTTGGTGATTTGATCTGTATCAATGCAGCAGCCGTACATCGGCGCTATTTGCAGTTTTGCACGTGTTCGATGAAATCATCGCGAGACATGTCGCGACATGTTCTTCAAAACAATAACGCTCCATTGAATTATGCGAAATTGCAAATTTTGCAGTTTTGCACGTGTTCGATAAAATCATTGCGAGACACGTCGCGACATGTTCTTCAAAACAATAACGCTCCATTGACTTATGCGAAATTGCAAAATTTGCAGTTTTGCACGTGTTCGATGAAATCATCGCGAGACACGTATGCTCTTGAAAAGAAATCATATTTGATGCCCGATGAGGTGATCTCATCACGAATGTTCTTGACAAAGATATCACATTTAACGTATATGTGGATTGTGGTGGCGGTCACCATGCAGCAGCCGTGCATTGGCGCTATTTTTGCAAGATTTGCAGTTTTGGGTATGTATAAATGGTCTATGAGGATTCTAGAGCACAGTCAAGAGTTCGATACGGTTCGAGTACGTCGCAAACAGCCTCCAGATACGATGAACACTCATGGTGCGAACTACTACGTTCCGATTCAGGACGAAACGTGCGAGAAACAGCACAATGAGTATGTACCGCTAATTTTCATATATACTTGTGCAAAAAAAACTTTTATAAACATATAATTGTATTTTTTCAGTTTTGATAAACCCCGTTATACGCCACGTATTTTGGGAAGAAGATTTGGTAAATGTTTACAATTAGGGCCTGGTCTCCGATGACCTTGACCTTGACATATGTTGTCAAGGTCACCCTCCTGAGTGACCTTCAGAAGGTTTTAGTTGGGGGTCGCTATTCGTTAAAAAGTTATTAACAAAAAAAGTTTGGAAAATATAACAGCTATTTTGAGTATTGAAAGGCATAAATGACTAATATATATGTCGAAACAGTTCACGCATACGCTTTCCACGCGAACCGAGGTTCACGCACACCCCCCCGTGCTTTCGGGGGAGGTGCGGTAGCCCCGAAATAATTCACGCATACACTTTCCACGCGAACCGAGGTCACGCACACCCCCCCGTGCTTTCGGGGGAGGTGCGGTAGCCCCGAAATAGTTTACGCATACACTTTTCACGCGAACCGAGGTTCACGCACACCCCCCCCCCCCCCCGTGCTTTCGGGGGAGGTGCGGTAGCCCCGAAATAATTCACGCATACACTTTCCACGCGAACCGAGGTCACGCACACCCCCCCGTGCTTTCGGGGGAGGTGCGGTAGCCCCGAAATAGTTCACGCATACACTTTTCACGCGAACCGAGGTTCACGCACACCCCCCCCCGTGCTTTTGGGGGAGGTGCGGTAGCCCCGAAATAATTCACGCATACACTTTCCACGCGAACCGAGGTCACGCACACCTTTCCGTGCTTTCGGGGGAGGTGCGGTAGCACCGAAATAGTTCACGCATACACTTTCCACGCGAACCGAGGTTCACGCACACCCCCCCCTGCTTTCGGGCGGCCCGAAAGCGGGGGGGGGGTGTGCGTGAACCTCGGTTCGCGTGGAAAACGTATGCGTGAACTGTTTTGACATATATATTAGTCATTTATGCCTTTCAATACTCAAAATAGCTGCTATATTTTCCAAACTTTTTTTGTTAATAATTTTTTAATAAGAAGCGACCCCCAACTAAAACCTTCTGAAGGTCACTCAGGAGGGTGACCTTGACAACATATGTCAAGGTCAAGGTCATCGGAGACCAGGCCCTAATTGTAAACATTTACCGAAGATTTGCCTTGACATTAACAGCGTATAAATTTTTGGATGTTGGAATCAACGCGGGACCTATGTCCTCTGCGGATATATTTATTGGCGATAACCGAGGCAATCGGATAATTCTGCTACATGCAACGTGGGTGACATTCATCGAAAAACGTGCAGATATACAGCGACTCGTGCAGTCATCGGCACCATCATTGCTAACGTTTCGAGATCTGGAGCTTGTTAAAATACGTGACGCAGATATTGTAAAATTGACGTCGTGCGGCACCAGCTTGTACATGAAACCGTCAACTGTACTTTTCCTGTTCGAACTAGAACATTGCGTCGAGAATGTGTATTTTCAACTATGTCAAAATGTTCACGGCGTAAGTGAAAAATTCAAACAGTTTGTAACAATTTTACGTCAAAATTGTATCACCGATAAATGTAACGCAGTTACAATCTTGCGTGACGTTTATGATAAAAATTCGATTATTGATTGCGAATTATTAGCCTACGCTTTGGATACTATTGTGTATAATGCGCTACATGATAAATAAATGTATATAATATGATTAAAAAAGTTTTAATTATTTTTCCTCGTCATTTTTACCGTTCATCCCATTTTCTGTCATAAAGCTGTCTTCGTTTATCGTTTACTTAAATGTAATATTAAAAATTAAATATCGCAAAAATCTGAACGATTAAATATTGCTGGCGAAGAAAAGATACGCGATCGCGAGCGAGAACGCGCGAGGGAAAGAGACCGCGAACGGGGCCACGAGCGAAAACGCGAACGGGGGCCGGGAGCGAGAGGGACCGCGCGAACGAGAAGACTCGCGCAAACGGGGGGGGACGGGGGCGCGAGACATCGCGCGAACGAGAAGACGCGCGCGACCGGAGGACGGCGGGGGGGAAACATCTACGAGGGGGAGATAACGCGAGCGTGCCGTGTGACGTCACGCGGACTCCGCGGCGCGGCGAAACGCGAACGCGGGTTCCCTCGCCCCGCGGCGCCCAAAAACGCGAACGCTCCGCGGCGCGGCGAAAACGCGGACTCCCTCGCCCCGCGGCGCGGCGGAAACGCGGTCGCCCTGCGGCGCCGGAAAACGCGGACCCCCTCACTCCGCGGCGTCGGAAAACGCGGACCCCCCTCGCCCCGCGACGCCGGAAAACGCGGTTCCCCCTTCCCCCTCCCCCGCGGCGCCCGAAAAACGCGGTTCCCCCTTTCCTCTCCCCCGCGGCGCCCAAAACACGCGGTCCCCTTTCCCCCTCTCCCGCGGCACCCCCCTGCGGTCCCCCCCCGCCCGCGGTCCTCCCCGCCCCTCACCCCCCTCGCCCGCGGTCCTCCCCCTGCCCCTCACCCCCCCTCAGATCCCCACAGATGGCCGGAAATGCCCGTAGCTTACCTACTCTATTTCCGTTAACATCTGATACACTATCGTTTCCAATTATGTCATTTTCCTTATCGTAGTTTGTCATTTCATGTCCATCTGATACATTATCAAATGAATTTTTTCTCATAGCACCAGCATTTTCTTGTAAGTACTACAAATTTATATTAATTTGTATTTAATACATTTGAGCAACAGATATATATATATATATATATATATATATATATATATATATATATATATATATATATGTAGGTCTAGAGGTATGTTCCGGGACTGTTTACGTTTTTTGAAATGTACAGTCCTGGAATATAACGCATATATATGTAATCAGATTCAAAAAATTGTCCCGAAACGTGCCGTAGGACATGAATTTTTTCCAGGACAGTCCTGGAAACTGCCAAATGTCCTGGAATATACCGATGTAAAAAAATAAAAGTCCCGGAACATACTTCCGGACCTACATATATATATAGTATACAATATAATATATTTTAATATTTATTACATCTCTTACAAGTAGAACATCATCTTGATCATTGTCATTGTCATCAACTGGAAGCCACTCGTCCATTTCAATAGAATCTGATGACGTCTCGCATGAATTTGTCTTTGTAGGTATCTTGCATGCATTTGTACTTTGATCTGTATAAACATTTGTATAATATACATAAATATAATTTAACAGATTCTCAGCTTTTTCACATATTACTAGCTAGCAAAAGTTACAATATCTTTCATTTTAATGAGCTTTAAAATAAGAAAGAATCGTAACATTGCTTTATACTGTGCATATATTTTATACGTATTATATATTTTACCTTCTATATTATCACAATCACTTTTAATGCCTTCAACAGAAGGTTTAATAATGTCTCGTACACGTTCCAGCACTACATCTGATTGGGATTCACAAAAGGTCCTCCACCTAGTTTTTCAATCATAACTTACTTATTACAATATACAGTATTATTTGTAAACAATTATTTACTTCTACAAATTATGAAATAATTAGTTTGATATGTAATATCTCTATAGTTTTACACCAAAATATCAACCAACATTTTACTTGCCTGTTTTATATAATTTTATCCTTTCATCAGCGAAAAATCTTCGTGTCTTTTTTTTTAAATTCTCCCAACAACTTTTGAGGACTTCCGCACTTCTAAATTCAGTTGAAGAAGATGTACTATTGTAATTATTTTCTATTACCTTCCAACACTTTTCTTTATCTTTTGATCTTTTGACAGTTCTTTTATTTTCTATTATATTTTTATACTTCAATACTATTTCTGTTAAAATTAGTTTTTCCTTTTCGGAAAAATTTTGGGCACGTTTCCGTTGCACATTTAATTTGGCTGCATTCATTTTTATTAATTATACACTTCTTCGTTTGACAAGATATGATTCTCCTAACCTAATAATCCTAAACCACAGTAATCACAGTTCCGTTAGAACGATTATTGGACCAATCAACGTTCTACATTCTAATGCTTTCAGAGTTATATCAAACATGCTATAAGTTTAGCTAAACGTTCCGGATAGTTTACTCGTAGAAACCAATTAATATTAAACTGAAAGTTAATTTTAACCAAAGTTTCACTAAACCGTAGTTAACCACAAATTGGTAGAAACGGGCATAAGGGGGACGCTAGAAGGAGACGAAGAGTGAGTTAATCTAAGGTTAAAAGTTAACCGACACTTGTGAAACTGGGCCTTATGCCATTACATTGTCGCCAAAACGTTTTACGCTAACATCTTGGCAACGTAATGGCTAAAATGTTCACCGTGTGTCTATTATTATGAATATAAATGATCGAATAGTCTAATCCAAATTAATAATATTTTTTTTACAACGTTTCAGTGCTTGGTGCACACTTTTATTAACCCGTTCACTTGAAAATGTATAAAAAGTACAATATAAAGTGTACAGTATACTGTACACTTCAAGTGAACGGGTTAATACATATTTATTAGTACTTTGCACAAAATAATGTCATAGTGAGTCGAGTGCTATTATTATTAATTACGATTACACATTAACAATTTTTGGTTTTAACAATGTATATTTTATAGATGATGAAATAGTGTTGTACCATTTGTTAGGTACACACCAAGCACTGAAACGTCCTAAAAAATTAATGTCACTAATCCATCAGAACGGCTAATTGAGTCATTTTGCGCTAATTTGAGTAATTGTTTATTTATTTATCTTAAAGGAAAGAGACATGAAACTGTGGGTGTTGTGCAGCATTCGGAGGAAGGAGCTGTAGAGTCTACACAGCCTACAGTCACACAAGATGAGTTGCTCATTCAATTAGTTCGTGCCCGAAAAAGTTTGTGGGACCATTTTATTCCAACCAGGGAAAGAACAAGATTAAAAAAAGATAGTCAATGGCAAGAAATTGTAAACGTATTTAATGGTAAGATCATTTTTTAATTACTTATATGAATTATGTTATCTGCGTGTAAAAGTAAATAATAAACGATTCTCTGTAAATCGTAGGATCCCTATCTATGGCGACAATAAAGCAGAGATGGAAACAACTTCGAGATTCGTACATAAAAGCGAGGAAAAAAATGTAAGTATACGTGCGTAGTGGATCGGGGGCGGAATCTGGCCATCCATTACAAAGTTCTTTTGCTCATTACGAAGAAATGCGGTTTCTCGACGATACCGTAAAGACAGCACCGTAAGTATTTACATTGCTTATTTTTAACTGAGAGTTTGCAAACATTCAAATTGTGTGCAATTGGATTTTAGTTATTTGTGTAACAAGTGCGGGAAGTTTAGTCGCCTTCGGCTCGTGCGACCACTCCGCACTCGTGTCCAATTCTCAACCCGCACGTGTTACACACCTTATTTTATATTACAAAGTGCGTGGAAAGTGGCCTATTGCGCGCGCGTCATGGGCCACTTTCTACGCACGTGTGATATAATAGTTATTTGTGTAACAAGTGAGGGAAGATGGAAATTCACGGGTGCGGAGTGGACGCACGAGCCGAAGGCGAGTGCGATTACCGCACCCGTGAATTTTCAACTTCATGCACGTGTTACACACCCTATTTTATATTACAAGTGCGTGGAAAGTGGCCCATCACGAGCGCGTCGCGCGAGGAATGGGCCACTTTCCATGCATGTGTGACATAAAATAATTTGTAAAATTGTTTTGGTTTCAGGACTGTCAGCTCCATCCAGCACCTTTTGGAACCGAATTCATCTCATGGTGACGTGGATGATATGCAAATGGACATGACTGGGGACAACTTGACCAATTGTGATGATTCCATACTACACGATATTACACGTCTTCCATCAGAATTGTCACAAAGATCGTTATGTTCATTGTTAGGGGAGAAAAAGAAGAGTAAGTGGCAATTTTCTCTTGGTTTTGTGTTTTTTAAGCTCACCATGTATACGCATATATTATTAATTACAGTTGCGCAAAGGCAAGCTGAGATCGAAAATAAATTCCTGAATATGGTTGAGGAAGTGTCGTCAAAAGAAACGTGATATAGTAGATAGTTTTTTGGACCAGCTTGGCGACATTCTACGCCGACTGTCCTATGTACGACGCAGAAACTTGCAAAGAAAACTCATGGAAATTGCCATAGAAGAGGAGCATGCCGAGCTTGCAGGGAGAGAGAATGCCTAATAGAAATGTTTCTTTTTTAATATAATAAACTCTTTATTTTGTGTATTTTTTTTATAAAGAATAAAATATATTTTTCTACCAGTTCATTACATTGTTGTACGAAGTGCCCTGTATTATTAAACTGTAGGAATATTGTTAAAACAGACTACGTACGAATGTTGTGTCGTAAAAACTTTTTCGCATTATATACTTTAATAAAATATTTTATTTACAAGTACAGTGCGTTAAATTGAAAGTACATAATGTTTCAAAAGTTGTTAGTTAAAACTTTGTCCCACTGCCACGATAAAGGATTGACATGCTCGAAATAATGAGCAAAGTTGTCTCGAATTTTTACTGCTGCAGACTTTTGCGAAACATTTCTATAACTTACAGCTGTAAGTCCGTTACTTGTAGACAGAAGATTGCGCTCTTCTTCTTGTATATTACAGTACCTTCTTTCTGCAAGTGGTAACTCCAATTCTTTTTTAATAATGAAATTATGCAAGATAACCGTTGCTTGTACAGCTTTTACGGCAGTAGATGTACACGTAACAATAGGTTGACGATATATCCTCCATCTTGCAACCAAAATCCCGAAAGCACATTCAACTGTTCTCCTTGCTCGACTCAGGCGATAGTTGAAAATTTTTTTGCTGATATTTAGCCGTCCACTCCGAGGGTATGGTCGCATCATATATGTGCTCAGAGGAAAGGCCTCATCTCCCAACAAAACGTACGGAAAATCCAAGTCCGTATTATTTAGACGCGTAGGTAGAGGGATATGGAGAGCATTCGTTTCAAGTAGACGCGGTAATCCGCTGCCTTCAAAAACACCTCCGTCGCTTTGCCTTCCTTCAGCTCCAATATCAACAATAATGAAGCGGTTCTTGGCATCACTTACTGCAAGCAGGTTTATGCTATGCTTTTCTTTGTAGTTGTAGTAGCACGAACCACTACGAGGCGGTGCCTGCAATTGGAAACCATTCTTGTGATGAACACATTACTCATTCCAAAGCATATCATGCAGTGCATCATCAATGTGTAATGTATTGAACCTGAATTATTATAAATAAGTTGATAATATACATTTTACCTGAATTTCGACATGCTTCCCATCGATAGCGCCTATGCAGTGTGGAAATTGGCATGATGTCTCAAAGTCTCCTGCAATCATACTCCAATTTTCTTCAGTTGGATTAATCAGAACTTTCTCCTTTAGGGAGAGCCAAATTGCTTGACAAGTTTCCGGGATAATTCGTGATAGCGTACATTGGGCAATGCAATAAGCATACGAAAGTGATGTCATGCTGTCGCCAGATGCCAACTATCGTACAGTCACCTCTAATCTCGTCCTGGCCGATATTGGTTTTCGAACTACATTTTGTTTTTCGATCAGTGGTCCAACAATATTGGTGACATTCTGAGGTAGTTGAAATATTTTTCTCGATCTGTCAATCGCATCTTCACAAGTAGATTGTCGCTGGCATCTTGCAGAAGTCTTCTTCTCTCGGTAAAAATAGGCCGTACCCACATTTTACGGTCGTTTTTGTCTTCTTGCAATTTCTTGTAACGCAAGTACAAAAAAAAACATTGAAATAACTTTTTTCATAGTTATCTCTGCATATTTTATCGGTTCATTCCTTGCTTGCATAAGATACTTTATAATAATCATCAACATGATGTTTGGATCCATAATGTTATACTGCCACTTTTATACAATAATAAAGTAATCGAAGTATGTAAAAGCTTTCTTTTTCAATCAGCTCAAAAATTTGATGGAGTATACTGTATCCGCGTTGACAACGGATTTTGACGCGTTCGTTCCGCGAGTTTGTTTCTCCTTATATTACATGGAGCACAATTTGCGCGGAAAAGCGGAACAGTATAGTGACAAATAGACATTTGTATTCATTTCTTTTAATTGTGTTTACTTAATTCATTGCAATTTTTATTAATATGTTTATCTTTTCAGCTTCTATTGAACACAAGCATTTTAATCAATAAATACCGTTAAAAATTAATATTTTATAATTCTCCGTTCCGCTTTTCCGCTCAAAATATGCTCCATGTAATATAAGGCATTCAAAACAGACGGAACGGAACGCGGAAATCTAGTAAATTTTGTCTTCCGCGTTTCCGCGTTTCCGCGCTTCATGTACTGTCACCCAAGTCTATCGACCTAATTTTGAAATACGCGCGCGATATCGAAACTGGCGATACCTGCGCCGCCAGCGTCGAAAAAGTGAAAGTGACATTTCTCTGTTCTCTGTTTGTTACATGTATGTTATAATGAGATGAGAGCGGTCAACGTAGAAAGTATCTTAAAATAAAATTTTCACATTTGGACTTTGCGTCGCAATATCTCCGCTCGTAGGGCACGTAGCGGAATATTATAAGAGAAACCCTCCCCTAATTGGACCCCAAGCTATCGATCAAGCCTACTTAGAACTTGATCCGTTCACTCGTTATCGAGATCTCAACATCTCGGGTACTCGCAACCCGTCGCGTCGCGTAAAAGAGTCACGGTCGGTCTCGCTCCGCGTGTACTTGGCACGAGACACTACCATGTCTCTTGATGTTTTTTCCGAAAGCTGCGCCCTCCATGCAGGATAGGCTCTTGTGCGGAGCAAACTGGGCTCCGTCTTTCGGAAAGAGACGTTAAGTCGTTGGTCCAAAGGGTTAAGCGAAAGGAGAAGGGTAGTATTGGATGAGAATTGAATAAAGGGTTGGGAACGTCCCTACAAAACGCCTTGCCCTGAGGGGAATCAATAAACGTTTTTATCTTTAGTTTAATAAATATTATAATTCGTTGGAGCTGCAAGTGACAAAAATTATACATTCCAACTTATAGAATAAATCTTACTTAAAAACTTGTTTGTTTTTCTATTTAATTTTGTATTTTGTATTTTTTATTTAAACAATATATAAAAAAAGTGTGCAAGTAGAAACCTACACATTGCTTCCTCATAGTTTTTAAGTGTGCAAGTAGAAACCTTTGCTCACAAAGCTTCCTCTATTTGTTTTGGCTTCCTCATAGAGGAAGCTTTGTGAGCAAAGGTTTCTATTACAGACATTTTTCTAAAAATTAGGGACCTTTGATCACGTATAAAACTGAGTCTAATCAACCAAATCTTAAAAAATTATATATGAAATAGGGGTAGAAAAGACTGAAAAATATAAAAGTTGTAAATTAAATAAGTAATTATATTTAATTAAATAAACAAACAAAACCATTTTTTACGATTTTATTCCATTTATGGAAAAAAGCACATAAATCAATTTTTTAAAACAAAGAAAAATAAATATCTTCAAATCATGACTTTTTTTTTAAAACAAGAACATGTTACTATATTTTTAAAAAAATTGGTTTTAATTGCATTACTTTTCATTAAGTAATACTTTAATGAAAACTTTGAAATCTATTTTCTCGAAATAGCGTTTTGGCGTATGTGCCCTTTTTCCATCAATGACCTCAATTTATTTAAATATTCGATAATTTATTATTAAAAAATTATTAACACATGTGGACGTTGCGACTTTACTCTTAAGCACAAATTAAGAATAAATCATAACAATAATAATAAATATATAAATTAAACACGCGAATTCTAAAAATACATATTATGAATAAAAAGAAGTACAGTATAGATATAAAAAGAAAAAAATTAATATGTAATAAGTTGTTGATATCATGACTGGCATAAGAGGCAATGACAAAGGTCAGGTATCTAGTCTCACAATCAGTCAATATTTCAGTATACTCCAAGATTTCGCTAATGCTCTATTTACACATTATTGTAAATAGATACACTCAGAAATTTGATTAAAAACATATACAATTGGTACTCTATAGAGGCTCAGTATATCAAATATTAATTGGGCAATAAGAGCCGAGCATATACAATTGGTTTTCATATCAACCTTCACACCGATTAGGTATCTTTTGCGTTAGTTTCAGTACGAACAAGAGGCCACCGGCAACATGTCAGATGATTATGACTTTCTTCACTGAATGATTTTGTAAGTTCTGTATAATTTTACCAAGGTATCTGTATAATTATGCAGAGATAGGGACTACCTTTTGATTTCAATTTGAGGTATGTTATCAAGATCATCACCCTAAATAATCTTTAAAAGGTTTTAGCCGGCGGTCATCGTTTGTTAAATATAAAGTTATTAATAAAAAAGTTTAAAAAATGTAATAGTTGTTTTCAACATCCATAAACATAAATTGCTAATATATATGGGGAAATAGCACATATATAAGCGGGAGAAAACGAAGCTTCCTTCATATTTTAGATTTTCTCTTTAGCACACATATTATTAACATAAAATGGTTTTACATAAGTTCCCAACTTTCCACGCGAAGCCAGATTCACTTCACCACAGCTTACAGGGCGAAACAAGGTCTATCTTTGTACGGTTTGACATAAGTTTTCAACTTACCATACAAACCGTACAATGATGGAAATTGTTTCACCCTGTAAGCAGGAGATAGGACCTTGAGGTGGACCTTGTTTTACGTGGCAAGGTGCATTAACGTTACAACGTTGTTGCAATTTCTTGATGTTTATTGCTTACTGGGAAGAGTGGGTACTCTTGCTACCACCTCTCTCTATCTCCACCCGGAGGTAGACTTCGGTTTGCGTGATAAGTTGAAAACCTATATGGAACCGTACAATGATCGAGTGAGTCCCAATTGCGCACATTACAAATCGGACACGACAATATTTCCCGATCGGACACATTCTCGATCGAACACAGTCCCGATCGGACATAGTTCCAAACGGACACAGTTCCGTTCGGGACTGTGTCCGATTGGGATTGTGTCCGATCGGAAATGTGTCCAATCGGAAAATATTGTCGTGTCTGATTTGTAATGTGCGCAATTGGGACAATCCCCAATGATCCATGATCGTCAAGGATGTCCAATCGTACGGTGTCTAATCGTGCAGTGTCCAATAATCCGGTGTTTAATCATTGTGTGTTCAAACAGGATACGCCCTCTCAACACCATTAAAAATATCAAATTTCGTTTTTATATCTAACATCTAACACTAGACAGAAGTGATATCTAATGCTACGCGTGCACTATTTAGCTTTAATGTTATAATGTTACTGTCACACAACAAATACACACAACTGATGTACACAACTGATACACACAACTGTCAAAATACGTACAAGAAACACAGTGAAGCACGCCAGGAGGCAAGTTTTGAAAGATCCAATCAGCATCGCGAAAGAGGCCTAAAGATAAGAAATAAATTCACTCAAATAATATCCCTTTTTTAAGAGTAGATAATTACTTCTTTTATATTAAAAAAAGAACGAACTTTATCCTAGGAACAAAAAACAATTTTTTACACTGGAATACAAAGAACTACTCAAACTTGGAAAACTCAGAAAATTTTCCACCTTTTGATAAATATCTGAAATCCTATTTAAATGAATTTTTGCTTAAAAGGAACGCCGACGTTTTTCAATATTGGGATTCAAGTTCTTATACCTACTTGAAAAAAGTAGCTACAAAGTATTTATCAGCTCCTACCAGCGTAGCGAGCGAGCAATTGTTCAGCGCTGCTGGACAAATTTATGCTGATAAGAGGGCTAATTTGCTTGGGAAAAATGTTGATAAACTTCTGTTTCTAGCCTATAATATTAAACTGTTTAATTTTAATTATTGAGTTCACAGTTTGATGTAAAGAAATACTTGTATTATTCTTATTTATTACTTTTAGGTAGATTTTTTTTAGTTTTTCCTAGTTAGTAACTAGTAGTTACTAATTCATTATGTTCCTAAAGCCAAGTGCAAAAAATAATTTACGTTTGCAAAGCGAACCGAAATGTAAAGAGGACTAATAAGTAATTATTTTATTTTAGTTACATATGATTAAAATAATAAAATATTTAAAATAATAAAAATAAATTTGTGGTTGTATTATTTAATATTTTAAACCACAACTCCGCAAAGGCAAACACACACTATACTCTAAATAAAAAAAACAAATACACTATCTCAACTTAATAGCAATTAGCTATTATAGCATAGCAAATATTAATTCCTTAGGCTTCGGCTTCGGCTTTGGCCAAAAATTGACCTTCGGTTGGACACTAAAATTAATTAAACTTTATATTTAATAAATACAAAAAGCTAGTAAGAGCTCTTCTAAATCAATCGGTAAGCTACACTATGTTGCTATGTAGTGTGACGTGACAAATGTTACGTCCCTCACCCCAGATGGGAGCTCGGCCGAGGGAGGCGTCAAGGATGGTGCCTCCGCCCGGGGCGGGCGGAGAGCGAACTTAGGTTAGGATTAAGATTTCTTGCGAGCGTTACAAGTCGAGGGAGTGCGGAGCAGATGGCTAGGGTCACGGAATTGTAACGGCGTATGCCGCACCGAGGGACTTACGGCTGGAAGCAGGGAGCTTCCAAGGACGGACGGTCGACGGACGGGTCACGCTGGAGCCCACAGCCGGAACAGCCGCTGGCCTGTCAAAGCACCCACATAGCCCGCACAACAGCAATGCAGCCCGGAAACGGAGGACCCGAGAGGGGGGACGCCCCGACGAAGGTCCCCGTCGAGGAACGGGGTCACCACCGGGAAACCGCCACCGGTCGGCGAGCCATGGCCCGTCCAGCCTGGCCGTCGAACAACCGGATGATGAGTCGTGGCCTGGACAGCCGGTCTCACACAGGCGGGCTTTTAAACCACCGCCGGCGGACGACAGCGGATATGCGAGGGGCGCCCTCGCAAGGCGGCGATCGCCTAGAGGGATCGCTGGCAGGCCAGGGCGCAGCACCGACCAGGCTAGGGAAAACGGCGCGCGCGGGCCCAGCGTGGTCCCGCCGGGCCAAAGGAACGCCACTGTCGTGCGAGCCGCCATCCTGGCAACATCCAGCCCTGCGAGCCGAACGACGAGCTGCCGGAACCAGGAGAATTTGTAAGGCCACTGCTCAGCCTCCCCAAAGTAAGATCGCGGTAATACCAAGGCCCTCCCGGGAGTCGCGTTGTGCCGCGGGAATACATGGAATCAGCCGTAATTGAATAATACCGAGTGCCATACCGCGGGAGGGCCCGTGCGACAAAGTGATCGCGAGTGCCCGTCTCGGGGATGCGAACGTACGGCCGCCGACAGTCAGCGTGATTGTAATTTCGTTGCGTGTGATTTCGTTTCGTGTAATTTCGTTGCGTGTAATTTCGTTGTGGGTACTTTCGTTGCGGGTAATTTCGTTGCGGGTAATCTCGTCGCGTGTAATTTCGTAATCGTCGTTGGCTTAACCGTGCCGTAGTTTTGGGAGGTGGCTCTCGCGCGTGTGAGAGTCTCGTAGTTATCGTTGCCGGTTAAGTTCGTGCCATTTGTAATTGGATATCCGTGCGTTTCATCGAGATTAATGGCCCACGGTTGTGTCGCGTTTACGGGTGAGGCCATTCGTGCGTCTCGGGGAGAGTGAAGATTCCCAGCGTCGTCGCGGTAGATCGTAAGGAAATTGCGCTAATTGTTAGAAGTAGACGTTTCGAGTATTTCGCGTTTGACCGCCCGGGTAGAATTCGCTGCAAATTATGTCGGGGAATAGTCTTGTACGAATTCGATCGGGATTGCAGTTCAGCGACGGAATGAGTATCGCGCTCGTGGGGTGACACGTGGCGCGTATTCGAATTCTGCTTGTTCGCCGTGGAACACGCTTACCTTCCACTTGTTATCTGCATTAAACTGAAATATAATTTTATGTTCTTTGTTACTCGAGTGTGATGATTGCGCTACGCTCCCTCTCCTATTCCAACCGCGATTAATCAAAGAAGCCCACGCCTGAGAATACTGCGATCTCGTGTATCGTGGTGCGAGGAATCGCACCTGGCGCCCAACATTACATCATAAAAATACTCAGTCGAGCTACCATCGGGGTTTCGGAGAGGAATATCGCGAATCATAAAAGGATCCTTAGTGAAGAAAGCGACGGCGCGCTCCTCCACGGCCGGCGAGACCGTGAGGAAATCGTCGTCGCCGTCACAGTAGTCTATACATTATTGGGGTCTATTTTTTAGATAGGATTAAAATACTAGTTAGAATTCTCCCATAATAGTTTTCCAAGTCTGGGACTACTTTAATCACAACAGGATAACCTCTTTTAACGCATGTGATCAACGTATTCTCGCTACCGATGAATAAGTACAATCAGTTCAAAATTATCTTCAAAAAAAGTAAAAAAGGGGCCAACGTACGCACAGCGTATGTTGTAAATCTAAAAATCTAACTTAAGTAGTAG